>NC_142469.1:4859174-5162204 GCF_049115385.1 Moschus berezovskii
CAGAGGAAACCAATCATGACTGCACCCTGGTCCTCAGGGATGCCTCAGTTCTGGCTCAGTGAGTTAACAACACTCTGTCCAGTGAAGATGGAGGAAGTCTTTCTTTAAGAAAGTGGCTATTATTGTCTTTCATCAAACAAAGAAATACTTCTGGTCTAAATTCAAATATATTTTGGAACACATTTTTTGTAGTCACTCTGTATCAGCAGGGTGGACTTGGGCTGGAAGTTTGGCTCCTGTGTAGATAGCAATGACGGGAACATGTCAAGGGGTAGATGAAAGGCTTGCAAACATAGGATCAAGCTCTCTGGGAATAACCAGGCAGGCCTCCCAAGTTGGGATGAAACATTTAAGAGAGGGCAGGGAAAGAGTCTGGCGGGGCTTTTACTGTGTTTAGTGGGTAGGATTGGGTTGAGTGTTTCTTGGCCTGGATCTGGGCTTGTATGGCTTACATTTCCCACTGTTTCAGAAGCATTCCCAGATAGGGGGCATCAGGAGAAGACAGAGTGAGGTTTAAAAGCAAACATCAGAAAAAGGATAAGAATTTTTACTGTAATACTCAGCAGGAATTGCCAGTTGGGGTTTGTGTATTTACATTGCTCTCATCCACATCAGTTTGTATCTTCTCTCTCTCTCTTTTTTCTTTTTCCTGTTAGCTTACTTTTTCAGTTCAGTTCAGTTCAATCACTTAGTTGTGTCCGACTCTCTGTGACCCCATGAATCACAGCACGCCAGGCTTCCCTGTCCATCACCAACTCCCGGAGTTCACTCAAACTCATGTCCATCGAGTCGGTGATGCCATCCAGCCATCTCATTCTCTCTCGTTCCCTTCTCCTCCTGCCCCCAATCCTTCCCAGAATCAGAGTCTTTTCCAGTGAGTCAACTCATTGCATGAGTTGGCCAAAATATTGCAGTTTCAGCTTTAGCATCAGTCCTTCCAATGAACACCCAGGATTGATCTCCTTTAGAATGGACAGGTTGGATCTCCTTACAGTCCAAGGGACTCTCAAAAGTCTTCTCCAGCACCACAGTTCAAAAGCATAAATTCTTCAGCGATCAGCCTTCTTCACAGTCCTGTCTGAACACTGTTCATCACTCTAGTTAAAATCCTAAACGATGATGCTGTAAGTGCTGCACTCAATATGCCAGCTAATTTGGAAAACTCAGAATTGGCCACAGGACTGGAAAAGGTCAGTTTTCATTCCAGTCCCAAAGAAGGGCAATTCCAAGCAGTGTTCAAAGTACAGCACAATTGTGCTCATTTCACATGGTAGAAAGATTATACTCAAAATCCTTCAAGTTAGGCTTCAGCAGTACCTGAAGTGAGAAATTCCAGATGTACAAGATGGATTTACAAATGACAGAGGAACCAGAGATCAAATTGCCAATATCGGTTGGATCACAGAAAAGGCAGGATAATTCCAGAAAAAAAAAAAAAAACTGCTTCATTGACTGTGCTAAAGCATTTGACTGCGTGGATCACAACAAACGGAAAAATTCTTAAAGAAATGGGAATACCAGACCACTTTATTTGTCTCATGAGAAACCTATTAATAGATCAAGAAGCAGCAGTTAGAAACAGACATGAATAAAGAACTGGTTAAAATTGAGAAAGCGGTACAAAAAGGCTGTTTTTGTTACCCTGCTTACTTAAATTCTATGGAAAGTACATCATGTGAAACACTGGGTTGGATGAAGCACAAGCTGGAATCAAGATTTCTGGGAGAAATACCTACAAACTCAGATATGTAGATGATGCCATTCTAATGGCAGAAATTTAAGAGGAACTAAAGAGCCTCTTGATGAAAGTGAATGAAGAGAGTGAAAAAATTGACTTAAAACTCAATATTCAGAAAACTAAGATCATGGCATCTGGTCCCATCACCTCATGGCAAATAGACGGGAATAAAGTGGAAATAGTGACAGACTTTATTTTTTTGGGCTCCAGAATCACAGTGAACGGTGACTGTAGCCATGAAATTAAAAAAAAAAAAAAAAAAAAAAAAAAAAACACTTGGTTTGATCCTTCAGAGGACAGCCATAACAAACCTACATAGCACATTAAACAGAAGAGACATCACTTTTCTGACAAAAATCCGTATAGTTAAAGTTATAGTTTTCCCAGTAATCATGTATACAGATGTGAGAGTTGGCCCATAAAGCAGGCTTAGAGCTGAAAAACTGATGCTTTCAAATTGTGGTGCCAGAGAAAACTCAAGAGTCCGTTGGACTGCAAGGAGATCACACCAGTCAATCCTAAAGGAAATCAACCCTGGATATTCATTGGAAGGACTGATGCTGAAGCTCAATACTTTGGCAATGTGATACAAAGAGATGACTTACTGGAGAAGATCCTGATGCTGGGAAAGATTGAAGGCAGGAGGAGAAGTGGGTGGCAGAGGATGAGATGGCTGGATGACGTAACTGACTCAGCGGACATGAGTTTGAGTTACCTTCAGAAGATAGTGAAGGACAGGTAAGCGTCGCATGCTGTAGTCCATGAGGTAACAAAGAATTAGACACGACTTAGTGACTGAGAGACAACATCACTCTAGTATGTATTGAATGATGACTATATTTATTCAGTTAAAATATCAAATCTATTTTTCACTACTAATAAAAAACTTAAAACTTTGTACTTTTGGAAATCATGTAGTTTACCACTATATAAGCTGAATATTATTTGCCTTGTTTGTTCAGTTCAGTTCAGTCCCTCAGTCATGTCCAACTCTTTGCAACTTCATGAACTGTGGCACGCCAGGCTTCCTGTCCATCACCAACTCCTGGAGCTTGCTCAAACTCATATCCATCAAATCAGTGATGCCATTCAACCATCTCATCCTCTGTCATCCCCTTATCCTCCTGCCTTCAATCTTTCCCAGCATCAGGGTCTTTTCTAATGAGTCAGTTCTTCATATCAATGACCAAAGAATTGGAGTTTCTTTTCAGCTTCAACATCAGTCCTTCCAATGAACACCCAGGACTGATCTCCTTTAGGGTGGATTGGTTGGATCTCCTTGCAGTCCAAGGGACTCTCAAGAGTCTTCTCCAACACCACAGTTCAAAAGCATCAATTCTTCTGTGCTCAGCTTTAATTATAGTCCAACTCTGACATCCATACATGACTACTAGATAAACAATAGTTTTGACTAGACAGACCTTTGTTGGCAAAGTAATGTCTCTTCTTTTTAATAATCTGACTAGGTTGGTCATAGCTTTTCTTCCAAGGAGCAAGTGTCTTTTAATTTCATGGCTGCAGTCACCATCTGCAGTGATTTTGGAGCCCCCCAAAATAAAATCTAACACTGTTTCCATTGTTTCCCCATCTACTTGCCATGAAGTGATGGGACTGGATGCCACGATCTTGGTTTTTTTTTTTTTTTTTCACTCTCCTCTTTCACTTTCATCAAGAGGCTCTTTAGTTCTTCTTCACTTTCTGCCATAAGGGTGGTGTTATCTGTGTATCGGAGAAGGCAATGGCACCCCACTCCTGTACTCTTGCTTGGAAAATCCCATGGGTGGAGGAGCCTGGTAGGCTGCAGTCCATGGGGTCACTAGGAGTCTGATAGGACTGAGCGACTTCACTTTCACTTTTCCCTTTCATTGGAGAGGGAAATGACAACCCACTCCAGTATTCTTGCCTGGAGAATCCCAGGGACAGGGGAGCCTGATGGGCTGCTGTCTATGGGCTCGCACAGAGTTGGACATGACTGAAGCGACTTAACAGCAGCAGCAGCAGCAGCATCTGTGTATGTGAGGTTACTGATATTTCTCATGGCAATGTTGACTGTTGTCTCATTTGTACCTCCATATTTTTAAAGCTTAAAGACAGATTCAATATCAATTATGTGGAAGGAAAAAATTCCGCCAGTTTACCTGAACAGCATTTTATGTGTGTGATTCTTATAAGTGACTTTTCAAATGTTAGTAACTGACACACAATAACTATAATTACTTTCGATCATCTAAAAAATTATAAGAAGACAAGCTGTGAAAATTACTTTTCACTGAAAGATGTTTTTAGCCAAAATGCTTTAGTTGGGTCAAAATGTTTCTCTTTTGTTCTTTTTAAATATTAATACTAATTTTATATATTTTTTTCTTTTTTTAATTTTTTATTGGAGGCTAATTATTTTACAATATTATATGGTTGGTTTTGCCATACATTGACATGAATCCGCCCCAGGTGTACATGAGTTCCCCCTCCTGAACCCCCCTCCCACCTCCCTCCTCCCTTTATCCTCCCTCTGGGTCATCCCCGAACACCAGCCCCGAGCATCCTGTACCATGCATCGACCCTGAACTGGTGATTTGTTTCACATATGACAACATACATGTTTCAATTCCATTCTCCCAAATCATCCCACCCTCACCCTCTCCCATAGAGTCCCAAAGACTGTTCTATACATCTGTTTCTCTTTTGCTGTCTCGTATACAGGATTATCATTTGCATCTTTCTAAATTCCATATATATGCGTTGCTGCTGCTGCTAAGTCACTTCAGTCGTGTCCGACTCTGTGTGACCCCATAGACGGCAGCCCACCAGGCTCCCCCGTCCCTGGGATTCTCCAGGCAAGAACACTGGAGTGGGTTGCCATTTCCTTCTCCAATGTGTGAAAGTGAAAAGTGAAAGTGAAGTTGCTCAGTCGTGTCCGACTCTTAGCGACCCCACGAACTGCAGCCTACCAGGCTCCTCCATCCATGGGATTTTCCAGGCAGGAGTACTGGAGTGGCTTGCTATTGCCTATTGGTGTTTTTCTTTCTGGCTTACTTCACTCTGTATAATAGGCTCCAGTTTCATCCACCTCATTAGAACTGATTCAAATGTATTCTTTACAAATTTTATAATTTATTTTCTCTGCAAATGTTTTATATTGTGTTCAAAGTGATTTCTCTATATTCCTTTTTATTTAGAGAAAAGAAAACTTGTAAAACTTTTTGCAGTTTTGTTAATAGTTCACATAAAGTAATTTCTATTGAAATTTCAACATATTGAAATGTAATTCACAACTTTTTGAAATTGATGTAAGCCATATTTGTGGGTCAAAACATAGAAAAAATAGTTTAAAAATCAACAGAATGAAAAACAAATATGTTATATTTGAGGCACCACAGCCAGATGAAATACACTGGGAAGATCACTGCTGAAATTGTTTTGAAAAACTTTGACCACCACCAACAGCATGGAATTTGCTGTTATTTACATGTTAATATAATATAATGTAGGGGAGTATAATTTGCTACTCCAAAATGTGTCTCTCTGGCATGAGGACTTTCCTGATGGATCAGACAGTAAAGCCTTCACTGCTGGCTCAGACAGTAAAGAGTCCGTCTGCAATGTGGGAGACATAGGTTAATCCCTGGGTCTGGAAAATCCCCTGGAGAAGAACATGGCAAGCCACTCCAGTATTAGCCTGGAAAATTCCATAGACAGAGAAACCTGGAAGACTATAGTCCATGGGGTTGCAACTAGCCCCATGACTGAGCAACCGACACTTTCACTTCACTTCACTTGGCATGACGACTAATTTAGACTGATTAATTTTAAGAAGCAGAAGAATTAGGAAGAATGTTTGACCTTTACCCTAACAGCCTAAAATAATTGTTCCTAAAATAGAGCTCTCATCAGAGGTAGTTGCAAAGGATGTGGGCTGGATGTGGTGGGGGAACAGAGCCTAGAGATCAGAGTCCACTCTGCATCCCATTGTCTCTGTAGGCCCAGCAAACATTTATCAATCAAATATTTGCTTTTCCACATTCATGTGAAGTGACTTCTTGCCCTTTGAAGTACCAGACCACTACCCAAAACATCCTATTTTGCTTTCAGCTGGAGATAGTATTTAAGGTAAGTTTCAGACACTCTGGCAAGTTACTCGTTTTTCCTGGGTCTCTCCTAAGTATACAAGTAATTGAACTTCTGTTTGTCTTTCTCCTGTTAATCAGTCACATGTCAGTTTAATTCTTAGACCAGCCAGAAAAACCTGCAAGGAAGAGGAAAATTTATTCCTCCTCTATAGAAGAAAAGTAGAGAGTTTAACCCTCCCAAGAATTGTCTCAAAAAAATGATTCTGACAGTTAAGTGTTAATTTTAACAAGAGATGTGAAATATAAAAAGTCAGACATTAAACAAATGTGTGCAATTATAAAAAATTGGTATCTAAATAGCGTTTGAAAATATCTTGAAAAATCTTAACTATCCTGGATATGAGATCTATCATTCGAGGTCAAAGCCCATTGAATCGGGAACATCTGAAGAACTTCACTGAAAGCAACTGTCTCTAATGTACTTTCTGTTGCGTACAGAGCTTATTACATTGCTAGAGCTTCTCACCTGAGCAGTACAGTCTTTTATTGTTAGCTCCTTTGGATATTCCAATTGCATTTCTAAAAATAATATTTTATTTGAACAAGAAATTTTGTGAATCATTGCCCCTAATTGCATCTTTAAAATGCATGCTGTGAATATTTAGCCCTAAAGCAAACCATGAACTTTCTAAAATGAAGCATGCTTTGATTTTTATGACTTAATTTTCTCCATGAAATGAATATCCCCCATGTATATAATATGAGAAGAACAATGCTAGGGGAAGACTCTGTCTCCCAGATGGCCTGTCTTGTTCTTATTTTCATAACATGCATATTCAACGAAAATGACGTCATGCTTATCTCTAATCCCTATGCAATCCCAAGGTAGCAGAAACATAAAGACTCTCAACACTCCATGATCATGGGAACTTGTGACCGCAAAGGAGGATTTCTCCCTCCTCTACATTCTTGAATAAAGATGTGAAAGAAAAAAAATAAAATAAAACCAGCTTGAACATCTGAAAAAAAAACAAAACAAAAATTCTTTATAAAGGATGTATTCTTGCAATTTGTAATCTATATAGATTGTTCAGCAATGTCCTATTGATTTGATTTTCTTGACTCTCAAAGTTAGATATAGTGGTATTTATTTTTTTCATTCAAAAAAGTACTTATTGAGCATATTTTAAGCAATAGACATCATGCTAAATGTTACCATTGAGTATATATGGTAGGTCTTATAAAACAAATGAATACACTAAATGATTACCCATTGTGATATATGCCATGGAAAAACCTATCACAAGGCTGAGATGCAAAATAACAGTACAGTCAGCAAAGCTGTCTCTGAGGGAGAGCTTTTAAATTAGACAGGGAGGGGTTAGATTATAATCATTAAGTGAACTATAGCCCACTGGGCAAATGCTGACAATTGCCTGGTTTTATTTTATTTTATTTTTTTAATTTATTTATTTTAATTGGAGGCTAATTACTTTACAATATTGTAGTGGTTTTGCCATACATTGACATGAGTCAGCCATGGGAGTACATGTGTTTCCCATCCTGAACCACCCCCCACCTCCCTCCCCATCCCATCAGAACATAGCCACACTCTTGCTTTACTTTTTTTTTTCTTTCTAGATATTTATATGTTTTAAATTGATTGATGGTTGGTTTACAATACTGGTTTGATTTCTATCAGTATAAATTAACCATATGTGTACATGTCTCCTCCCTCCTGAATCTCCCTCTTACCTCCCACTCTCCTACCTCTAAGATATTACAGAGCCACGGTTTGAGTTCTCTGAGTCATACAGCAAATTCCCATTGACTGTGTTTTTACATATGTTGCTGCATATGCACCGATGCTGCTTTCTCTATTAATATTATCCTCCCCCTTTCCCCCACCCTTGCCCATAAATATTCTCTATGTCTGCTTCTCAATTGCTGCTCTGCTAACCCATTTGTCAGTACCATCCTTCTAGAGTCTGTATATAAGCATTCAATTCAGTTCAGTTCAGTCACTCAGTCGTGTCTGACTCTTTGCGACCCCGTGGACCACAGCACACCAGGCCTTCATGTCCATCACCAACTCCCGGAGTTTACCCAAACCCATGCCCATTGAGTCAGTGATGCCATCCAACCATTTCATCCTCTGTCGTCCCCTTCTCCTCCTGCCCTCAATCTTTCCCAGCATCAGGGTCTTTTCAAATAACTCAGATTTTTTGCATCAGGTGGCCAAAGTATTGGAGTTTCAGCTTCAACATCAGTCCTTCCAATGAACACCCAGGGCTGATCTCTTTTAGGATGGACTAGTTGGATCTCCTTGCAGTTCAAGGGACTCTCAAGAGTCTTCTCCAACACCACAGTTCAAAAGTATCAATTATTTGGTGCTCAGCTTTGTTTATAGCCCAATTTTCACATCCATACATGAGTACTGGAAAATCATAGCCTTGACTAGGTGGACCTTTGTTGGCAAAGTAATGTTTCTACTTTTTAATACACTGTCTAGGTTGGTCATTACTTTCATGCCAAGTATATGCATTAATATATGATATCTGCTTTACTCTTTCTAACTTCATTCTTTATAAGAGGCTCTAAGTTCACCTACCTCATTAGAACTGACTCAAATGTGTTCCTTTTTATGGCTGAGTAGTATTCCGTTGTATATACGTACCACAGTATACATTCATCTGTTCATGGACAACTAGGTTGCTTCCATGTCTTGGCTAGGGTAAATAGTGCTGTTATGACCATTGGGATACATGTTTTTCAGTTTTGGTTTCTTCAGAGTATATGCATTGAAGTGGTATTTCCGGGTCATGTGGTGGTTTTATTCCTAGTTTTTTAAGAACTCTCCATACTATTCCATAGTGACTGTATCAATTTGCATTCCCACCAATAGTGTAGGAGAGTTCTCTTTTCTCCACACCCTCTCCAGCACTTGTTGTTTGTGATTTTTTTATTAGTATTATTATTATGACTATTCTGTCTGGGGTTTTACGAGTTGTCTGTGGTTGTTTTTGGACCAGCAGAGCTGAGTGGTTGCAACAGAGATGATCTACCCATTTGAAAGTCTTTACTATCAGTCCTTTTATTAAACAAACTTTCTGATCTTTGTAGAAGGTGTCATCCACTCAAAGAATTGAGAAGCTTTTCAAGCAGAGGGAATCACAGGGGCAAAGTTACTGTCATCAAAAATAAAATCAAAACCCATGGCATATTAAAGAAATTGAAAGTAAGCCAGATAGCAAGAGGTAAGATGGAGGTCGATAGGAGTCAGGTGACCCTGAGCCTCGGAGGCTGTGGTGAACAGTTTGGGTTTTTAATTTTTAGTATTAGAGAGTTAGTGGAGGATTTTGAGAGGGGAGTGATATAATCTTATATAATCTGATTTTTCAGAGATTTTGCAGTTGACATTTACTTATTATGTGCACATTGTAGGCCATTTGTATCCATTGATCAATGTCATTCTTACATATTATAAAGTAAGAATTATTATATTCCGTGTTTTGCAAAAAAGGGTCAACATGATACACTTGCAAATGGGAGAGGCAGGATATAAATTCAGACATTTAAAAAATTTTTTTATTTTATTGAAACATATTTGATTTTATTGAAATATGTTATTTTATTTTATTGAAGTACAGTTGATTTACAATGTTAATTTCTACCACATAGCAAAATGATTTGGTTATACATATAAAGCACGTTCTTTTTCATATTCTTTTCCATTGTGATTTATCTCAGGATACTGAATATTGTTCCCTGTGCTATATAGTAGAACCATGTTTCTTATTCATTCTGTATATAATAGTTTCCATCTGTTAACAGGAAACTCCCAGTCCATCCATTTTTCATCCTCCTTCTCTTTGGCAGCCACAAGTCTGTTCTCTTTGTTTGTGGGTCTATCTCTATTTTGTAAATAAGCCTATTTGTCTCATATTTTAGATTTCACATATAAATAATGTCATGATATTTGTCTTTCTTGAACCACTTCACTGAATATGATAATCTCTATGTCCATCCATGTTGCTGCAAATGGCATTATCTCATTGTTTTCTATGGCTGAGCAATATTCCATCTATATTTCCTCTATGAACACGGGGGTGCATGTATCTTTTCAAATTATAGTTTTGTCAAATCTAAACATTCTTGATGCAAAACCCATGCTTTTCACTACTTATCTGAATTTACCTCACTTGTCTGAATGTCTGAAGAATCATGTCTGCTGTGATGTCTTTTCACTGCTTATCTAAACTTACCTCACTTGTCTGAATGTCTGGAGAATCATGTCTGCTGTGATGTCTAGGGTGGTCATGTGCTGTGTGATGTGTGTGTGTGTGTGTACTGAACAGAAATGGAGAAATGAGTATCTTAAGGGACTGTGGAAATAGTAAAGGTGTAATAAATAATGGAAGCCCTGGTATATGGGACTGGAACTTAAATGAAAATATTGAATGATTTAGAAGGATGTCTTAGAAGAAGAATAATTTTGAGAAAGAAACAGTTATCCACACTCAGTACGAGGAATGGTGAAGTGGCTTGAGAACTGAAAAAGGTGCCCTAGATTTTTCAGTCTGGAGACCATTGATCTGGACAGAGCAGTTAATAAGTATCATTATTCAGAAACCATAATTTGTGCCACAGACAAATAAGACAATTGTATTAAACCCATATTTCTGTTTTTTTTTTCCCAGAAAGGTAATATGAATATGATTAAACTATGATAGAAGACTCATTTCCTTTCCTTTTGAGATTTTTTTTTTAATTTTTTATTTTCCAGTTTACCAAAAATGTCACCTATAATATTATGCTCTATTTTCTACATTAAAGCTTTTCAGGAGATTAATATTGCATTATATAATATTTTCACTTTATATTTCATTAATTATAGTAAACTTTTTTATGAGTAAAATATCTGCCAATGAATGCAATGTCATATAGAATTATAACTTCTGTTCTTTGGATCTAGTTGATTTACTTTCATATATAGGTTGAAGAAACCACTTTGCTAACATTAGAAATAAGATATAATAGTTATACTTTTTCTTAAATATAGCCTGTCACTGAATATACTGAGTTTGAATAAACAAGTTAAGAATTGAAGGCAATGAGTTGCTAAATATCCAAACGAAGTAATAGCAGTTGCAATTCACTTATTTAGGAAATAACTACCTTCAACAATATTAATATAATCAAAAAAGGTAAGTGGGATAAAGTAATCATTTTTAGAGAGCATTGAAACATCAAGAATCTTTTCTGTCAAGAGTTGCTCTGTCACTTTTCATCTCGGAAAAGTCAATTATTCAATATAACAAATTTAAGTCAATTATAGGAGAAATATTCTCTCCTATAAGAAGACAATTGCTTTTAAGTTATGAGCATTAAAAAAATCTTCAACTCAAACTTGGCCTCATAATTTCCCCATGTCTGGATATATAGAATTCTAAGATTTACATATTTTAAAATCTTCAACATACTCATTACTGTTCAATCATAATCAGAGAAATGCAAATCAAAACCACAATGACATACCATTTCACACCAGTCAGAATGGCTGCTATCCAAAAGTCTACATGCAATAAATGCTGGAGAGGGTGTGGAGAGAAGGGAACCCTCTTACACTGTTGGTGGGAATGCAAACTAGTACAGCCACTATGGAGAACAGTGTGGAGATTCCTCAAAAAAACTGGAAATAGAACTGCCATATGATCCAGCAATCGCACTCCGGGGCATACACACCGAGGAAACCAGAATTGAAAGAGACACATGTACTCCAGTGTTCAGTGCAGCACTGTTTATAATAGCCAGGACATGGAAGCATCCTAGATGTCCATCTGCAGATGAATGGATAAGAAAGCTTTGGTACATATACACAATAGAGTATTACTTAGCCTTTAAAAAGAATGCATTTCAATCAGTTCTAATGAGGTGGATGAAACTGGAGCCTATTATACAGAGTGAAGTAAGCCAGAAAGAAAAACACCAATACAATATACTATCGCATATATGTGGAATTTAGAAAGATGCAAATGATAACCCTGTATGCAAGACAGCAAAGGAGACACAGATGTATAGAACAGTCTTTGGGACTCTGTGGGAGAGGACGAGGGTGGGATGGTTTGGGAGAATGGCATTGAAGCATGTATATTATCATATGTGAAGTTAATCGCCAGTTCAGAGTCGATGCATGTTACAGGATGCTTGGGGCTGGTATGCGGGGATGACCCAGAGGGAGGATAAGGGGAGGAGGGTGGTGGGAGGGGGGTTCGGGAGGGGGAACTCATGTACACCCGGGGCGGATTCATGTCAATGTATGGCAAAACCAACCAATATAATATTGTAAAATAATTCAGTTCAGTTCAGTTCAGTTCAGTCACTCAGTCGTGTCCGACTCTCCGCGACCCCATGAATCACAGCACGCCAGGCCTCCCTGTCCATCACCAACTCAAACTCATGTCCACAGAGTCGGTGATGCCATCCAGCCATCTCATTCTCCGTCGTCCCCTTCTCCTCCCGCCCCCAACCTTTCCCAGCATCAGAGTCTTTTCCAGTGAGTCAACTCGTCGCATGAGGTGGCCAATTAGCCTCCAATAAAAATTAAAAAAAAAAGCAATCATATTCAATATGCCATCTAGATCTTAAAACTACATTTTGCAATAAAGTAAACCAGAGAAATAAGTACAAAACTAATTAAGTTTAATGTAATTTTTTATTGAAGATGAATAAGGCAGTACACAATGGACAGAATAATTATTATAGTTTTCTAAGGTAGCAATTATGCTGAGGTGTACATGACACAAATTTAGATTTTTACTACAGTGTAGAATTCCATTTTTATGTTCATATGCAAATAATGTACTAAATGTATACTCTGACAAAATGAAGTTAGAATTTTAAAGAGACTCTTGGGAGGAAAAGTTTAATATATTTTGTAACTGAAAAAAGAGTTAAAGGATAAAATTGTATTTAGTGTCTCAAATCAGTTCAGTTCAGTTCAGTCGCTCAGTCGTGTCCGACTCTTTGCGACCCCATCAATCACAGCACGCCAGGCCTCCCTGTCCAACACCAACTCCCGGAGTACACTCAGATTCATGTCCATTGAGTCGGTGATGCCATCCAGCCATCTCATTCTCTGTTGTCCCCGTCTCCTCTTACCCCCAATTCGTCCCAGCATCAGACTCTTTTCCAGTGAGTCAACTCGACGCATGAGGTGGCCAAAATATTGGAGCTTCAGCTTCAGCATCAGTCCTTCCAATAAACACCCAGGATTGATCTCCTTTAGAATGGACTGGTTGGATCTCCTTGCAGTCCAAGGGACTCTCAAGAGTCTTCTCCAGCACCACAGTTCAAAAGCATCAATTCTTCGGCGATCAGCTTTCTTCACAGTCCAACTTTCACATCCATACATGAATAGGTGCCACATATTAATATTATTGCAATAAATTTTAGAATATCATTTAGATGATCAGTTTCCCCTGAAGATTTTATGTCTAATTCTAGCTATATTGAATTTACCTATAGAATAACACTATAATAAAACAATGTCTTGAATAAAAATGTTCATGCTTTTGTCTCTAGGTGTATTTACACACACGTATGTGTATAGATTCATTATAATTAGTCCCCTCCACCAATGGCAGGACTCTAATAAAGAATTCACATTCTGAACTTATTTATTCAAATAAACACACTCCTAAAAACCTCAAATATAACTGGAACAGCACTTGAAAATATTCCATAATCTTTTTAAAAAATATTTATCCTTATTTTGGAAACATCAAAGATTTCATTAATCAGTCACAAGCCACTTATAGGGACTGAATGTACTTTAAAAAATGCTTGAAGGCAGAGACACAAAATTAACCCTTCTAAATTGTTCAGTCTCTAAGTTGTGTCTGACTCTTTGCGACCCCATGGACTACAGCACACCAGGCTCCCCTGTTCTTCACTATCTTCGAGAGTTTGCTCAAACTAACATGTATTGAATCAGTAATGCCATCCAACTGTCTTATCCTCTGTTGCCCCATTCTCCTCTCACCCTCAATCTTCCCCAGCATCAGGGTCTTTTCCAATGAATTGGCTCTTCACATCAGGTGGCCGAAGTATTGGAGTTTCAGCTTCATCATCAGTTCTTCCAATGAATATTCTCATTTGATCTCCTTGCAGTCCAAAGGACTCTCAAAAGTCTTCTCCAGTAGCACAGTTCAAATATATCAATTCTTCAGTGCTCAGCCTTTTTTTATGGTCCAACTCTCACATTAATACAAGAATACTGGAAAAACCATAGGTATAACTTTGTAGACCTGTGTTGGCAAAGTGATGTCTCTGCTTTCTAGGTTTGTCACATTTTTCTTTCCATGGATCAAGAATCTCTTAGTTTCATGACTACAGTCACAATCCACAGTGATTTGGGAGCTATGAAAGAAAGAAATTGGAAACAAATTCTGTCACTGATTCCACTTTTCTCTTTTCTATTTGCCATGAAGTGATGGGATCGGATGCTATGATCTTAATTTTTTGAATGTTGAGTTTCAAGCCAGCTTTTTAATCTCCTCTTCACCATCATCAAGAGGCTTTTTAGTTCCTTTTCACTTTCTGCCATTAGAGTGGTATCGTCTGCATATCTGAACCTGCTATTTCTCCCATCAATCTTGATTCCAGCTTGTAATTTATCCAGTTCAGAATTTTACATGATGTACTCTGAGTAGAAATTAAATAAGCAGGGTGACAATAAACAGCCTTGTCTTGCTATCTTCCCAATTTTGAAGCAGTCCGTTGTTCCACGTCCATGTATAACTATTGCTTCTTGATCTGCATGCAGGATTCTCAGGAGACAGGTAAGGCAGTCTGGTATTCCCATTTCTTGAAGAACTTCCTACAGGTTTTTTTTTGTGTGTGTGTGATCAACACAGTTAAAGCCTTTAGTGCAGTCAACAAGTCAGAAGTAGATGTTTTTCTGGCATTTCCTTGCCTTCTCTATGATCCAACAGATGTTGGCAATATGACTTCTGGTTTCTCTGCCTTTTTGAAATTCAACTTGTACCCCTGGGAGTTCTCAGTTCATGTATTGCTGAAACCTAGCTTGAAGGATTTTAAGCATAATCTTACTAGTATATGAAATGAGTACAATTGTATGGTAGTTTGAACATTCTTTGACATTGTCTTTCTTTGAGATTGGAATGTAAATTGATCTTTTCTAGTGCTATGGACACTGCTGAGTTTTCCAAATTTGCTGATATATTGAGTGCAGTACTTTAACATCAGCATCTTTTTGAATTTAAAAAAAAAAAATTAGCTGGAATTCCATCACCTCCACTAGCTTTCTTTGTATTAATACATCCTAATGACTGAGCGACTGAACTGAACTGAACTGAAAGTCCACATGATTTCACACTCCAGGATGTCTGGTCATAAAGTAATTGTGTACATGCATTCTCAGTCGTGTCTGACTTTTTGTGACCCTATGGACTGTAGCCCATCAGCCTCCTCTGTCCATGGGAATTTCCAGGCAAGAATACTGGAGCGGGTTGCTATTTCCTTCTCTAGGGAATCTTCCTGACCCAGGGATCGAACTCATCTCTTGCATTGGCATTTGGGTTCTTTACCAGGTGAGTCACCATGTAAGTCCCATAAAGTAATTAACTGCAAGTGAATTATAAACAGGAAGAATATTTTCCCCACACATGTCATGTTTCTACAAAGGTGAAAAAAATAGCTTCAAATGTATTCTACTGCTAAGTAATGAGGAATGAATTGAGTTTAGAAATACATTATGGACTAACATCCAAAGTACATCCTCTACAAATTTACTTTTATGTTGTTCTACTATCTATATTTATATTTTTCTTTCCAAATATTTATACTGTACTCCAGTATATTTGGAAGTAGTGCCAAAATATAGTAACATCAAAAACCATCTTAAGTTTGTAAAATAATGTTGAAAATGTCTTGACTGGAAAATCCCATCATTATCCAAATTCCTACTCTTGTTATGTACTATTGGTGAGGCAATATTCTTTTTAGTGAAAGAAATAATCTTTTTTCACTCTTGAGATGAGACAATTTATATTTGGAACTGATTATGTATTTTTCTGAATCTATGGAAAATTTTAATGATATTTTGAATTAAGTAAGCTTTATTTTATTTTTTGTCTTTCACTGCTTTTCTCATCTATTTATGAGCTAATGAGTTTCTTATTTCTCCTATTTTCATTTTGTTTCTTGAGTTGTTTTCTTTGTTTTACTCTTGAAAAGTAACAGCTTACTCTAATATTCTTAATAAAATGTGAAGTTTCATCTTCTCAGTAATTCTTGTATCTTTTTCATCACATGGTATATTTTCAAACATTTCTTTCACCTAATTATAGGTTAGTGAATTTTGAGTTCTTTTATGAAAAGTGTATATGGATGCTTACATATATAGGTTGTGCATAAATGTGTAGTTGTTAATTTGTTATTAAAGGAAACTAAAATGTCACAACATAAAATTGGGCTTGAGGCAGGCATGGTATCAGGACTGTGGTGACTATGAGTCTATTTTCTTCAAACTCAGTTTTGTCCTGGCCATCTAAGAATCTCAGAACAATTATTTTAGTGCTTTTATCAGGTGTGTGCAGCATTCTCACTCACTTCTGAAAAGTTCTGATGGTGGCAGTCAAATGACAAAACCTCATGTTATAGCTAACAGAATTATCGACCTTCTTTGGGAAACTGAGCTTAAGCACCCACATAAGCCACTCCATTTCTCTGTCCTATCCCTGAGAGCTTTGCTCTTACAAACAGTGCAACATGGAAGAAGCACCTCATAAATTGTGCAGTTCTTTGGCTTATATTAGCTGCAGTTTTGACTGCAATCTATGGCTAACATTTTTCACATAATTTAAAAATCTTATTCTTTATTTCAGTTAAAAAATTAGTCAAAGTTATACATATATATATTAAAAAAGAGGAGGACTTGATTTTTATTTTACATTATTTACATATCCTATCTATATATGTCTCTTAATCTGTATGTAAGTATCACAATTTCAAACTATTTTGATAAATTCAATTGCCCTTTTTATATTATATTAATAATTTTCAATTCAAAGATATTTATGGTATTTATATTCATATACAAACATTGTTGTGCTTTTAATTTTCCTTTTCTCTGTATCCTGTAATTGTTTTAGCCATTATCAGACCCACAGCTCTGCCCCATCATATCAGTTAGTCCCTCCATGAGGACCTGTCCTTCTTTACTTAAGAGGTCCTTCTGGAACTTTCTGCACGACACTGACCTCTGGGCCTAACTGAACATCTCTGGAATAGGACCTACCTTCACTGCTGTCCTATGACATCCCCAGGCCCTGGATACCGGGTGTTCCTTTTCCTTTTTCACTCTCTTTCCTGAGTTTTATCCCTAGTGTCTCATAAAATTGGAGATGGTTCCTGTCACAGAGCTTGTCAGGGACACTTCCAAGAAGAGTGATCTTTAATAGAAACTTGAACCACCAAAGATATAGAACAAGGGAGTAGTGACATTAAAAGTTCCTAAGGAAGTAGTGTGTTGTGGGTGTTAGCAACAGAGGGAAAGATATGGCTTACTTAAGGAAAAACTTTGCATGATACTTTAAAAGGTCCAAGATTTAAACAAAATCCAAATCACTTAAGGGTTTTGGAATTTATTTTCATTTCAATGAGATACCACTGGCCAGTTTTAAGCCAAACAGTGATGAGATGTTAGTATAATAAAGAAATGATGAGGACGGGTGTTCTTGATGACCTGCTTTTCTTCATCTGAAGAAGAAAAAGATTCATCTTTTGTACTTACAAATATATTTTGGAAATACGGACTAAGGAGGTAGGTATATCCAATAAAATAGTGTTTATAATAAGAGCAAATGTTAACACACTTGTAGGGTAACACTCCTAAAATATGTTTAGCAAAAATATATACCCATTTAAGGAATATGCAGATGGTGAAGAAATAAATTGGAGAAGGAAATGGCACGCCACTCCAGTGTTCTTGCCTGGAGAATCCCAGGGACGGGGGAGCCTGGTGGGCTTCCGTCTATGGGGTCGCAAAGAGTCAGACACGACTGAAGTGACTTAGCAGCAGCAGCAGAAGAAATAAATGCAAATGCAGAAAACATTTTTTAAAGTTTTAACAACTAATTGAAAGGCAAAAAAGTAAAAAAAAAAAAAAAAAATTCGTCATGATGGAGAACGGCATTTAAGGAAGGGTTTAGAAATACAGATGCCAAAAATGTTAGTATAGATAAAGAGGATGCAGGAAACATGGAGAAGCCGAAGGAGAAGGTAGCAAATGGAGAAAATGTAAACCCAATGACGCGATTGCACAAGAGTCCATACAGAGACTGACAGACTGAGGATTCAGACTACTGAGAACAAGGAGACTGCTTATTGATATAGAGAGATTCTGAGGAAGGGAAAACAGAGGAGGAAACAGATATCCATCCAAAGGAGTGAATTCAATGGATGTCTCTTTATGTACTTAACAAATACATTGCGTATCTATTTGTTAGGCATATGCCAGGTGCTAGGGATGTGATGACAAAATATGTTCTCTGTTCTCGATTGTTCACAATTAGTAAGAGCAGCAAATAATTAATTAATTCATTCCACTGGATGCTGCAAGACAATACAAGTACCCATGCATGGAGTAACTCTTCTGATTAAGGTGGAAAGCTGAGGGAGGGCCTTACAGAGCAGGTGGTGATTTACTGATTTCCTGAAAAATGAGCATCTATGAGTATATAATCAATAGTAGACACAGAAAGGGTCGTTGGAGGGAATTTCTGACAGAAAAAAATACATTTTTAAACAGAAAAAACAATATCAGACTTTGGAAAGGGCAAGTTTTATAATATGGAAAACACTCAAATATTCAGAAAATGAGAATATAAAGCAAAACAGATCATGAAATCCCATGAGGAGGATGCTTTAGCATTTATGTATTATCATAGAAAATCTTGAATAATAATCATATTTTTAAATTCAGAAATATTCTTGTGATGAAAGTAGAATGATTATTTTTGGGACTGAGTGGAAAAGGATTGAGATTGGAGGCAAGCACTGTAACACTATAGAGATATTTTAAAATAGAATAATTAAACAACAGCAGTGGGAAGGGAAAGAAAGTATGTGAAAAACTTTTAAGCAAAATTAATAGGATAGGACTTGGGATAGAGCTGACCTAAAGAAGGATGAAGACAGCCAGACTTCCCATATAAGCAACTGAGATAATGATGACTCTATGTAGCTAGGCTGGGGATGTAGAAGAAAACACTGGCTTGGCTTAGACAGATGATGGAACTAGGATATAGGAAAAATGCTTGGGTAGGGGGAAGACATGGGATAATTAGGAAGAAGAGAGAAAATGAGTCAGTTTTCTTGAGGGTCTGCTACATACTAGGAACTGTGCTAACACATGGTCTGTGTGGCTGGTTTTGAGAGAGTCAGTTTCTAGGTAGGTTGCTAAGAAGAAGACTGGGGTCCCCGAGAAAGAGAGAGGGGTTTGGGGCTCTTGAAGAGGAGATAGTTATCTGGAACTCTCAAGGAGGAGGAAAGGACAAACGAATTTCGGTTTCTTTTTTTTTTTTTCCCCCTCTACGAAGGACTGATGCTAAAGCTGAAACTCCAATACTTTGGCCACCTCATGCGACAGTTGACTCACTGGAAAATAATCTGATGCTAGGAGGGATTGGGGGTGGGAGGAGACGGGGACGACAGAGAATGAGATGGCTGGATGGCATCACCGACTCGATGGACATGAATCTGAGTGTACTCTGGGAGTTGGTAATGGACAGGGAAGCCTGGTGTGCTGTGATTCATGGGGTCGCAAAGCGTTGGACACGACTGAACGACTGAACTGAACTGAACTGACATTCCTTAGTCTTAGTCACATAAAATGCTTTTTTTGTTTTTTTAAGCCCAGAACTAGTGATTACACAACAACACAACTCAGCCTGAACTCTGTACTAAGGATTATACAACAGCAATGTATATATATAACCTGCTTGAGGATTGTTTCTCCTTCCTGAAAACCTTCTGACTAATCCTGTTATCTTCAATTCAGTTAAGTTCAGTTGCTCAGTCGTGTCCGTCTTTGCAACCCCATGGACCATAGCACACCAGTCCTCCCTGTCCATCACTGACTCCTTGAGTTAACTAAAACTCATGTCCATTGAGTTGAAGATGCCATCCAACCATCTCATCCTCTGTCAACCCCTTCTCCTCCCTCCTTCAATCTTTCCCAGCATCAGGGTCTTTTTAAATGAATCAGCTCTTCGCATCAGGTGGCCAAATTATTGGAGTTTCAGCTTCAACATCAGTCCTTCCAATGAATATTCAGGACTGAATTTCTCAAGGATGGACTGGTTGGATCTCCTTGTAGTCAAAGGGACTCTCAAAAGTCTTCTCCAACACTACTGTTATCTTAGAATGTATATTATGGAAGTGGGTCTGGTAAGACCTTCCGATTGCTAAATTCTAATCCTGATATCTTAAAATGTAAATTGGAGTGGGTCTGGTAAAATCTTTCCAACATTGAGGCATTCCTTTGATTTATTGTAATAATTTATTAGAATGTATATAGCTCCCTTGCTAAGACTAGCAAGGGGCACGCTCCACCCTCTTCTGACGTCTATGTCAGAATCTTTCTTTATCCGTTTTCCTAGTAATAAAGCTTCTGCCACACAAGAGCCCTGAGTGGTCAAGCCTGGTCTCTGGTCCCGAAGCTAAATCTTCTTTGGAAATCACGAATCTGGCATCATTCACTGTGAGCTATCAGCTTCATTTTCACTTTTACATTTGAGGAGTTCATGGCTCAGAGAAGCTTTTGCCCAGTATTCACTGGCTATTAAGCATCAGAATTGGCATTCACTATGTATCTTATTTATTAGTATTCTGCTCTCATTTTGTTGTATAAAACTTGGGAGAATGTTGGTATATAGTTATTATTTGAAGGCATGGGAATATGAGAGACATATGGAGGCAAAGGAAAGAGTATTTAGAAAAAAGAAAATAAGACAAGAATGAAAGTCTTGAAAAGCAACTGGAAAAGACTGGTAATGGCTGGAAGCTTAGAGAAAAACAAAAAAATAAAATTACAGTTGTGTCAAAGAAGTCACACAAGAAGAACATTTAAATGAACTAATATATATATGGGCTTCCCTGGTGGCTCAGAGGTTAATGCGTCTGCCTCCAATGCGGGAGACCCGGGTTCGATCCCTGGGTCGGGAATATCCCCTGGAGAAGGAAACAGTAACCCACTCCAGTATTCTTGCCTTGAGAATCCCATGGATGGAGAAGCCTGGTTAGGCTACAGTCCACGGGGTCGCAAAGAGTCGGAAATGACTGAGCGACGGAACGGAACGAATATATATATATATATATATATATATATATATATATATATATATATATATATATATATACTAGAATAAAACTAGTGTCAAATGCCATGGAGAAGCACTGTAAATAAGCTCATTGGACTTGAACATTCCTAAACTCAGGCACAATGTATGTGCTGGTGACAAAACTCCAGTTGTAAAAAGTGGATATTAATAACAGATGACCTATAGTTGATAGATGAACAAGAACAGATGGTTAGTTTAGGCAACTCTTTAAAGAAAGTTAGTTACACAGAGAAAAAGTGTCCAGAAGCATATATAGAACTAAAAAAGACATTTCTAGGGAAGTTATTTAATAAGCATGAGAAAATTTGGAGCAGTTGTGAAGTAAGAAAGAAGGAAGATATGGAAAAGAGTGGTACACAATGCAGCAAGGTCTTGGAGGAACAGAGAAGAAAGGGATAGAGTATAAAAGCCAGGCAGAAGGTAGGAATCCATTTGACTGAGAATCACAGCATTTCATTTTCAAATGATATGAGAAGAAGGTGAGTAAGAGCAGATATAAATAAGAATATAAATGTGTGGTATGTCAAAAGTGTTTACTCCTTCTGGCTTCTGCTTTAATCATGAATTCAGAGGCAAGGTGTTCTGGGAATGAGAAGATGGCACTGCAACATTGTGACTAATTTGAGAAACTATTCTCAGAAAAAGGGGAAAATCACAGTGGATTAGAGAAAAGAAATAGTGTTTTCAGAATTGTGCCATTTCTTTTCCAGTACAAGTGAAAAATCACGCAAGGACATGGGTGGCATCAAATAAGGGATCTGGCTAATTTATAAGGAAAGGATTTGAGCTGTAATTTCAGGTAGTTTAAGATGGCAGGAAAGGAAAGGAAACTGGAGGACAGTTGATAGACAGGGTTAGCAACAAAATGAAGGGTGAGTCTAGAAGAGAGGAGTTTATTTTTGTGTATGGTGTTAGGGAGTGTTCTAGTTTCATTCTTTTACAAATGGTTGACCAGTTATCCCAGCACCACTTGTTAAAGAGATTGTCTTTTCTCCATTGAATATCCTTGACTCCTTTGTCAAAGGTAAGGTGTCCATAGATGTGTGGATTTATCTCTGGGCTTTCTATCTTTTTCCATTGATCTATATTTCTGTCTTTATGCCAGTACCATTGTGCCTTGATGACTGTAGTTTTGTAGTAGAGCCTGAAGTCCGACAGATTGGTTACCCCAGTTCCATTCTTCTTCTTCAAGATTGATTTGGCTATTCAAGGCTTATTGTATTCCCATACAAATTATGAAATTATTTGTTCTAGCTCTGTGAAAAATACCGTTGGTAGCTTGATAGGGATTGCACTGAACCTATAAATTACTTTGGGTAATATACTCATTTTCACAATATTTATTCTTCTAATCCACGAACACGGTGTATTTCTCCATCTATTAATGTCCTCTCTGATTTCTTTCACCAGTGTTTTATAGTTTTCTATATATAGGACTTTTGTTTCTTTAGGTAAATATATTCCTAAGTATTTTATTTTTTTCTTTGCAATGGTGAATGGAATTGTTTCCTTAATTTCTCTATTTACTCATTATTAGTGTATAGGAATGCAAGGGATTTCTATGTGTTGATTTTACATCCTGCCACTTTATTCATTAATTAGCTCTAGTTATTTTCTGGTAGAGTCTTTAGGGTTTTCTGTGTAGAGGATCATGTCATCTGCAAACAGTGAGAGTTTTACTTCTTTTCCAATTTGGATTCCTTTTATGTCTTTTTCTGCTCTGATTGCTGTGGCCAAATCTTCCAAAATTATGTTGAATAATAGTGGTGAGAGTGGGCCCCCTTGTCTTGTTCCTGACTTTAGGGGAAATGCTTTCAATTTTTCACCATTGAGGATAATGTTTGCTGTGAGTTTGTCACATATAGCTTTTATTATGTTGAGAAATGTTCCTTCTCTTCCCGCCTTCTGGAGGGTTTTGATCGTAAATGGATGTTGAATTTTGTCAAACACTTTCTCTGCATCAATTGAGATAATCATAAGGTTTTTATTTTTCATTTTGTTAATGTGGTGTATTACATTGATTGATTTGCGGACATTGAAGAATATTTGCATCCCTGGGATAAAGCCCACTTGGTCATGATGTATGATCCTCTAAAAGTGTTGTTGGATTCTGATTGCTAGAATTTTGTTAAGGAGTTTTGTATCTATGTTAATCAGCGATATTGGTCTGTAGTTTTCTTTGCTGTGGCAACTTTGTCAGGTTTTGGGATTAGGGTGATGGTGGCCTCATAGAATGAGTTTGGAAGTTTACTTTCCTCTGCAATTTTCTGGAAGAGTTTGAGTAGGATAGATGTTAACTCTTCTCTAAATTTTTGGTAGAATTCAGCTAAATGTAAGACCAGAAACTATAAAACTCCTAGAGAAGAACATAGGCAAAACACTCTCCGACATAAATCACAGCAGGATCGTCCATGACCCACCTCCCAGAATATTGGAAATAAAAACAAAAATAAACAAATGGGACCTAATTAAAATTAAAGGCTTCTGCACAGCCAAGGAAACTATAAGCAAGGTGAAAAGGCAGCCTTCAGAATGGGAGAAAATAATAGCAAATGAAGCAACTGACAAAGGATTAATCTCAAGAATATATAAGCAACTCCTGAAGCTCAATTATTGTCACCTTGCTTATTTAACTTATATGCAGAGTACATCATGAGGAACGCTGGGCTGGAAGAAGCACAAGCTGGAATCAAGATTGCCGGGAGAAATATCAATAACCTCAGATATGCAGATGACACTACCCTTATGGCAGAAAGTGAAGAGGAACTCAAAAGCATCTTGATGAAAGTGAAAGAGGAGAGTGAAAAGGTTGGCTTGAAGCTCAACATTCAGAAAACAAAGATCATGGCATCTGGCCCCATCACTTCATGGGAAATGGAAAAACAGTGGAAACAGTGTCAGACTTTATTTTTTGGGGCTCCAAAATCACTGGAGATGCTGATTGCAGCCATGAAATTAAAAGACGCTTGCTCCTTGGAAGGAAAGCTATGACCAACCTAGATAGTATATTAAAAAGCAGAGACATTACTTTGCCAACAAAGGTCTGTCTAGTCAAGGCTATGATTTTTCCAGTGGTCATGTATGGATGTGAGAGTTGGACTGTGAAGAAAGCTGATCGCTGAAGAATTGATGCTTTTGAACTGTGGTGTTGGAGAAGACTCTTGAAAGTCCCTTGTACTGCAAGGAGATCCAACCAGTCCATTCTAAAGGAGATCAATCCTGAATGTTCATTGGAAGGACTGATGCTAAAGCTGAAACTGCAATACTTTGGCCACCTCATGCGACGAGTTGACTCACTGGAAAAGACTCTGATGCTGGGAAAGGTTGGTGGCAGGAGGAGAAGGGGACGACGGAGAATAAGATGGCTGGATGGCATCACCAACTCTGTGGACATGAGTTTGAGTGTACTCCGGGAATTGGTGATAAACAGGGAGGCCTGGCGTGCTGTGATTCATGGGTTCGCGGAGAGTCGGACACGACTGAGCGACTGAACTGAACTGAACTGAACTGAAGCTCAATTCCAGAAAAATAAACGACCCAATCAAAAAATGGGCCAAAGAACTAAACAGACATTTCTCCAAAGAAGACATACGGATGGCTGACAAACACATGAGAACATGCTCAACGTCACTCATAATCAGAGGAATGCAAATCAAAACCACAATGAGGTACCATTTCACACCAGTCAGAATGGCTGCTATCAAAAAGTCTGCAAGCAAGAAATGCTAGAGAGGGTGTGGAGAAAAGGGAACCCTCTTACACTGTTGGGGGGAATGCAAGCTTTTACAGTCACTATGGAGAACAGTGTGGAGATTCCTTAAAAAACTGGAAATAGAACTGCCATATGATGGAGAAGGCAATGGTAACCCACTCCAGTATTCTTGCCTGGAAAATCCCATGCACGGAGGAGCCTGGTAGGCTGCAGTCCTTGGGGTCACGAAGAGTCAGACACAACTGAGCAACTTCACTTTCACTTTCATGCATTGGAGAAGGAAATGGCAACCCACTCCAGTGTTCTTGCCTGGAGAATCCCAGGGACGGGGGAGCCTGGTGGGCTGCCGTCTATGGGGTCGCACAGAATCGGACACGACTGAAGCGACTTAGCAGCAGCAGCAGCAGCAGCATGACCCAGCAATCACACTCCTGGGCATATACAGCGAGGAAACCAGAATTAAAAGAGACACAAGTACTCCAAAGTTCATCGCAGCACTATTTATAATAGCCAGGACATGGAAGCAACTTAGATGTCCATCTGCAGACCAATGGATAAGAAAGCTTTGGCAGATATACACAATGGAGTATTACTCAGCAATTAAAAAGAATACATTTGAATCAGTGCTAATGAATGGCAAGCCACTCCAGTACTCTTGCCTAGAAAATCCCATGGATGGAGGAGCCTGGTAGGCTCTAGTCCGTAGGGTCGCTAAGGATTGGACACGACTGAGCGACTTCACTTTCACTTTTCACTTTCACACGTCGGAGAAGGAAATGGCAACCCACTCCAGTGTTCTTGCTGGAGAATCCCAGGGACGAGGGAGCCTGATGGGCTTCCGTCTGTGGGGTCACACAGAGTCGAACACGACTGAAGTGACTTAGCAGCAGCAGCAGCAGTGCTAATGAGGTGGATGAAACTGGAGCCTATTATACAGAGTGAAGTAAGCCAGAAAGAAAAATCCCGATACAGTATACTAACGCTTATATATGGAATTTAGAAAGATGGTAACGACAACCCTTTATACTAGACAACAAATGATGCACAGATGTATAGAACAGTCTTTTGGACTCTTTTCATATGTGAAACGCATCGCCAGTCCAGGTTCGATGCCTGGTACAGGATGCTCGGGGCTGGTGCACTGGGATGAACCAGAGGGATGGAAAGGGGAGGGTGGTGGGAGAGGGGTTCAAGATGGGGAACACATGTACACCTGGGGCGGATTCATGTCAATGTATGGCGAAACCAATACAATATTTTAAAGTAATTAGCCTCCAATTAAAATAAATAAATTAAAAAAAAAAAAGAGGAGTTCCAGGCAAGAGAACCAGCTGCTCATGACCACTCTCACCGGGTAAAGATTGTAGGTCAGGATAAATGTGACAGACGTATCATTTTGGCATAATAATAAAAAGAAATTTATGGACAATCAAGAAGAGATGAATAAAAGAGACCTCAGAAGATAAAAATCCAGTTGAATTATGAATTGTTTGGAGCCATTGTATATAGACATCACTGAAGCAGAAGCTCTGTCAAATCAGTACTGCATTACAGCTTGGTCTGCTGAGGAAGTCATACCTAGGAAACAAAAGAAACTCCTACGTTTACCGGCTTTATGATAGGTGTTTTCCCCTCTGCTCTCATCAAGTCTATTAGGTTAAAGCACTACACAAAGGCTTCCTTCAAAATGACCCTCAAAGTCTGGTGAAACTGAAAGCTGCTCAGTCTTGTCTGACTCTTTGAGACCCCATGGACTGTCACCCACCAGACTCCTATCCATGGGATTCTCCAGACAAGAATGCTAGAATAGGTAGCCATTCCGTTCTCCAGAGGATCTTCCCAACCCAGGCATTGAACCCAGGTCGCCTGCATTTCAGGTAGATTCTTTACTGTCTGAGCCACAGGGGAAGCCCTAGAGTGTGGTTCAAATTGGAGGCCCATGTAAACCAAGCTTATAGGAATGTTGCCTAGGCAGTGATGTAGTACTTGATGTGAATGTAAAGGCGTGTGTAAGATGCTGTCCCTGATTATGGAGCACTCAATTCCGAAGCTCCTTATTCTCAAGAGGCAAGATGGCACCAAACTGTGTATCAGTATCACAATGTTTGAAAACTAATCTTTCACTATAAAAAAAAAAAAAAAAAAAAAAAGCCAGTATTGGTTAAGTTGAACAGAATGTGGGAACCTGCAAATTCTGAAGAGCCACTCCATGTAAACAAGTTAAAACATGATATTAGAAAGAGGAAAAATATTTACTGGTATGATATTCTACAATCTCTCAGTTTGGATTCCAAAAGCAGGCATTGCAATATTGATTTCATACAATATGCATCAAAATTGATCACTAAAATTTAACATGTTAGGGGGCCATCAGTATGGATTATGACGAGTTTGAACAAAGGTAGCATAGAATTAAACTTTTTGAATATTGGCAAATAAGTAAGCAAACAAATGGCAGGTGAGTAACTGGGTAGATAGACAAGAGTATAGATAAATGAAAGTCCAGGTGGTTGGTGATGGACAACACAACAACCCGATCAGTTTAACTCCATTCCTGGGGAGGCCCTCAAACTACTTTGTCTGGATGTTTATACTGGTTAATCAACCTAAATCACACACACACACAAATAGTTTGCTATTATCTTTGAATATCTAACAAGAAGTTATTCTACATATTTTTATACTTTGAGGATTTAGGTGATGATGAGTTTATTTCCTTTTCTATAGATTATTTGAGTTAAAAATTCTCTAAGTGTGATTTATTTTCAGAGCATATACTGTTTACTATTGGTAGTTCTGTTGGATATTTCTTATCTGTTTCTCTAAGATGTGCTCCCTGCCCCTCCTCCCCGTCTCCGCTCTGCTCTCAGCCCTTGGAGGCTACTCTGTATGGACCTCATCACGGGGCCACTCTGTCTTCTGGTGCCCCCCCGGGTGCAACCAGTGGGGACTGCCAGCAAGAATTCATTGAGGCAGGGCAGACTGAGCATGGGCTGATATGGTGCCAGATTAATCCTGCACAGGGTACTTCTCTGCTCATGCTGAGCCCCCTTACTGAAGGTCACCAGCCCTCTCTACACAGTTCTCCCTTTTCAGATTTTGGGGACAGCTAGCATCCTTCTCTGTGATATGACTTCGGAGCAATAAAATATCATCTCTTACCAGCCCTAAGATACCACACCATCCTTTATGGTTTTTCTATTACTTGACAATATAGTCCTAAACATGCCTGTGAATCATCCTTCAGTTGCCCTAATTTGAGTGTGTTGCTTCCTGCTGGCACTCTGACCAAGACAATTTCTATTTTCATTTTATTTTGTATAAGAAAAATTTCAAATGTATATTTCCCTATGTTTCTTAACTAGTTTATACTAAGTAACATTACTGGTAGAACAAGGCATTCTTCACTCTCTGGCTTGTGAGACACCCAAAGATATCTAGCAAAACACTTGAGATATAGATATATATGTGCCTATCTTAAAAAAAACATTTGCATCAGTGTTGTTGGTTGGAATGGTAAGGTTGAATTACTACAAGGTCAGAAGTATTTGCCTTGGCAAGAATGCTGTGATATCTGAAAATGAGATTAGTCGTTGTTATAAAGAAAGAGATTGCTTCTCAGAAATTCTTCCTTAAATGGAAAGCAGGCTGATCAATTACAGTATTGCAGATGATTGACTGGACAGAAAGCCCATGTACCAAAACAAGTCTTAGTACTTGAAATAGCTTCTTTTTCTTATTTTTGGCACCCAACTAAAGGACAAGGTGGAAGATCATAAAAAGCAGTGAAAATAAGCCCTCTTAACAGAAAATCTTTATTCTAAGCTGAAATCCATTAACTTCAGAAAATACCTTAAATACACAAGCTATCATCATATGGGAACTGCACTTCTCAGTTCAGTTCAAACACTCAGTCCTACTGACTCTCTGCGACGCCGTGGAGAGCAGCGTGCCAGGCCTCCCTGTCCAGCACCAACTCCCGGAGTTTGCTTAAGCTAATGTCCATTGAGTCAATTATGCCATCCAAGCACCCCATCCTCTGTGGTCCCCTTCTCTCACCTTCAATATTTACCAGCATCAGGGTCTTTTCCAATGAGTCATTTCTTCCCATAAGGTGGCCAAAATGCTGGAGATTGAGCTTCAGCAGCAGTCCTTCCAATGAATATTCAGGACTGATCTCCTTTAGAAAGGACTGGTTGGATCTCCATGCAACTCAATGGACTCTCAAGAGTCTTCTCCAACACCACGGTTCAAAAACATCAGTTCTTTGGCGCTAAGCTTTCTTTATAGCCCAACTCTCACATCCATACATGACTACTGGAAAAACCATAGATTTGACTAGACAGGTCATTTTTGGCAAAGTAATATCTCTGCTTTTTAATATGCTGTCTAGGTTGGTCATAACTTTTCTTCCAAGGAACAAGCATCTTTTAATTTCATGACTGCAGTCACCATCTGCAGTGATTTTGGAGCCCAAGAAAATAAAGTCTCTCATTGTTTCCATTGTTTCCCCATCTATTTGCCATGAAGTGATGGGACCAGATGCCATGATCTTAGTTTTTTGAATGCAGTTTAAGGCCAACATTTTCATTCTCCTCTTTCATTTTCATCAAGGAGTTCTTTAGTTCCTCTTTGCTTTCTTCAATAAGAATGGTGTCATCTGCATATCTGAGGTTATTGATAATTTTCCTGGCAATCTTGATTCCAGCTTGTACTTCATCCAGGTCAGCATTTCATTTGATGTACTCTGCATATAAGTTAAATAAGCAGGGTGACAATATACAGCCTTGACGTACTCCTTTGCCAATTTGGAACCATTCCATTGTTCTACGTCCAGTTCTAACTGTTGGTTATTAACCTGCATACAGATTTATCAGGAGGCAGGTTAGGTGTTCTGGTCTTTCTATCACTGAAGAATTTTCCACAGTTTATGGTGATCCACACAGTCCAAGAGTTTAGGGTCGTCAAAGACACAGAAGTTTCTCTGGATTTATCTTGCTTTCTCTATGATTCATTGAAAGTGAAATCTCTCAGTCATGTCTGACTCTTTGCAACCCCATGGACTGTAGCCTACCATGCTTCTCCATCCATGGAATTTTCCAGGCAAGAGTACTGGAGTGGGTTGCCATTTCCTTCTCCAGGGGATCTTCCCAACCCAGGGATCAAATCTTTCTCCCTCATTACAGGCAGACACTTTACTGTCTAAGCCACCAGAGAAGTCAATGATCCAGTGGGTTGGGAATTTGATCTCTGGTTTCTCTGCCTTTTCTAAATCAAGCTTGAGCATCTGGAAGTTCTTGGTTCATGTACTGTTGAAGCCTACCATGGAGAATTTTGAGCATTACTTTGCTAGCGTGAGATAAGTGCAATTGTCAGGTAATTTGAACATTCTTTTACATTGCCTTTCTTTGGGATTGGAATGAAAAATGACCTTTTATAGTCCTGTGGCCACTGCTGAGTTTTCCAAATTTGCTGCTGGCATATTGAGTGGAGCACTTTAACAGCATCATCTTTTTGTATTTGAAATAGCTCAGTTGGAAATCCATCACTTTCCACTAGCTTTCTTCATAGTGATGCTTTCTAGGACCCACTTGACTTCACACACCAGGATGTCTGGCCCTATATAAGTGATCACACCTATGTGGTTATCTGAGTCATTAAGATCTTTTTTATATAGTTTTTTTCTGTATTCTTGCCACCTCTTAATATCTTCTGCTTCTGTTAGGTCCATACCATTTCTGTCATTTATTGTACCCATCTTTGCATGAAATGTTCCCTTGCTAGCTTTAATTTTCTTGAAGAGATCTCTAGTCTTTCCCATTCTATTGTTTTTCTCTATTTCTTTTCATTGATCACTGAGGAAGCCTTTCTTATCTCTCCTTGCTATTGTTTGGAACTCTGCATTCAGATGGGTATATATTTCCTTTTCTTCTTTGCCTTTCACTTCTCTTCATTTCTCATCTATTTGGAAGTCCTCCTCAGACAACTATTTTGACTTTTTGCATTTCTTTTTCTTGGGAATTGTTTTGATCGCCTCCTCCTGTACAGTATTACAAACCTCCATCCATAGTTCTTCAGGCCCTCTGTCTATCAGATCTAATCCCATGAATCTATTTGTTACTTCCAATGTAAGGGATTTGATTTAGGTCATACCTGAATGGTCTAGTGGTTTTCCCTACTTTCTTCAATTTAAGTATGAGGTTTGCAATAAGGAGTTCATGATCTGACCAACTTTCAGACTTATTTTAGTTAACTCTGTAGAAACTTCTCCATCTTTTGCTGCAAGGAATAATATCAATCTGATTTTGGAACGACCATCTGATGATGTCCATGTGTAGAATTATCTCTTGTGTTGTTGGAAGGGAATGTTTGCTATGACCAGTGTGTTCTTTTGCCAAAACTCTGTTAGCCTTTGCCCTGCTTCAGTTTAGTTTGTACTCCAAGGTCAAATTTGCCTGTTACTCCCGGAATCTCTTGGCTTCCTGCTTTTTCATTCCAATCCCCTATCATGAAAAGGACTTTTTTTTAAAAATTTTATTTTATGGTGTTAATTCTAGAAGGTCTTGTAAGTCTTCATAGAACTGTTCTTCAGCATTAGTGGTTGGGGCATAGACTTTGATAACTGTGATATTGAACAGTTTGCCTTGGACATGAACCGAGATCTTTCTGTCATTTTTAAGCCTCACCCAAGTACTGTGTTTCAGACTCTTTTGTTGACCATGATGGCTACTCCATTTCTTCTAAGGGATTCCTGCCCACAGTAGTAGATATAATGGTCATCTGAGTTAAATTCGCCCATTCTAGCCCATTTTAGTTCACTAATTCCTATAATACTGATGTTCACTCTTGCCATTTCCTGTTTGACCACTTCCAATTTGACTTGATTCATGGACCTAACAATCCAGGTTCCGATGCAATATTGTTCTTTTCAGCATCGGACTTTATTTCCATCACCAGTCACAACATAACTGTTCTTCTAGTTCATTCTTAATTTATTTTAATCACTTAGAGTAGTCTACAGTATAAAATGTTAATTCTTTTTTTATAATGGACATTTTTTCCTTCAATGCAAGAATATGTTAAACATATATAAAACCCGTATTGAATGTATGGCAACATTTTATATCTAGAAGCTTATTTTGAATATTCTGTGTATTTATACTCTCTACCTGGCCGTCATTGATACCTCTCGAAGCTACTCTTCCCATCTTGATCCTGTACCAAGAGCAGAAATAAAATGTTTCTTGATTCTCTACCAAAAGCAGAAATAAAATTATGCTACGAACCTAGGTTTGAGTTAGACATATTCAAATTAGAGCTTGATGTATAGTGTTTTGTTTTGCTTTCTACCAGATCAGACTGGCCTTGCAGGAAGATAACGCAATGTGGATTGCATAATAAACAGTGTGGGAGTCCTCAAAATGGGGAGGAGAAGAAATATCTTCCATGAAGAAGGCAGCTGAACAGAGTGGATAAATCCTGCACTTGCACCTGTTTATGAACAGCATACATGAATTTCCAAGCCAGAAAAATGAAGAGGTTAGTACTGGAGAATAGCAAATAGGCTGGGGTGCTATGTAAACAGATAGGAGAATCCTTTACAGAGACAAATGATGCCAGGAAGGCTCACTCCCAGCAGGGGTGAACTCTGAAATGAGCTCTAAAAGGAGGGCCTGATTTAGCCAGCAGGATACGGCCGGAAAAATCCAAGACATGGAAGCATCAGGTACAGAGACACAGGTTGGAAAAAAAGATCCAGTTCATTGTGCAATAACAATACAGTGTGTCTGGAGTGTAGGGTATAGGAGGCAAATGCTATCAAGGGAAAAAAAAAGGTTGCTAAGAGATGAAACTGGCTGGGTGTGATGAACTAGGTCACAACGCAGCTTGAATATACTATATATGGAATGCCACTGAGGATTAAGGAAAGGAGAGGCAGTGATCAATCTTATGGTTTATAATGATAATGCCTGCAGTAAGGTAGGGCATACATCAATTGTTTAAAAGTAGTGAGTAGGCTAGGGAGTGAACAGAACTGTTATGCTGCCTGATATCAACTATTAATAGAAGATGATGAAATTCTAAATTGGTGCAGAGAACAAACTAATTAGCAGTTACTAGTAAGGAAAGAAGTGAGGGAGGGGCAAGATAAGGGTAGGGGAATAAGAAGTATAAAATACTAGATATAAAATAAATAAGCTACAAGGATACATTACATAGCACAGAGAATATAGCTAATATTTTATAAAAACTTTAAATGGAATATAATCTATAAAAATATCAAGCAACTATGTTGTGTATTTGAAACTAAACCGACATTGTAAATTAGCTATACTTCAATAAAAGAGTGGATCTAGCATAACAGAAATAAAATACAAAAGTGTAATTATAAATCAATTATTTGAAAAGACATTGTCACTTTAAGTTATTTTCTCTCCTGAAAAGTCTACTTGTCAAGTTCTTTCTTTAATACCACAGGTATGTATGAGAAATCAATCACAAGTGCCAAATTAATGGAATTTTACTCCTCTTGATCATTTCCAATTCATTCACTAGAAGGAATGCTTAAATTTTGAAATCTTATCTTTTTTCTTAAAGTTCATGCATTTTTAAATAAAGATTTTAATAATTAAGGGAAAAATTAAAAAGTTTACATATGTCTCTTGCCTATATTCCCACATGGAACAGAAAATGCTTTCCTAGTATCTGTCTTCACTATCGTCTTTCCCTCCCAGTCCTTCTTTCAGCAGTAGCCAGACCTGACAGCGTGTGTCATGGGGTTGATGGAGTTGAAACTGCAGGGCCTCATGGGCTCCTGACCCTCAAGAGCTCCAGCATGGTGTTCACGTGACCTTACACTTATACATCTCCTCAGGTAAGTTAGTACAACTCCAAGATGAACTACATTCTGAAGTCCTCAATCACATTCCTTCTTGGGTTGCATAATTTTGAGTGACCAGGTGCATTTTGTGGACCTAGTTAGTGGTAGTTGAGTTGGGAATACCTTTATTTGGGTTTTGTAAGCAGTTATTTTGGGGAAGGCAATGGCAAGCCACTCCAGTACTCTTGTCTAGAAAATCCCATGGATGGAGGCGCCTGGTAGGCTGTAGTCCATGGGGTCGCTAAGGGTCAGACACGACTGAGAGACTTTACTTTCACTTTTCACTTTCACACATTGGAGAAGGAAATGGCAAGCCACTCCAGTGTTCTTGCCTGGAGAATCCCAGGGAAGGGGGAGCCTGGTGGCCTTCCGTCTATGGGGTCACACAGAGTCGGACATGACTGAAGTGACTTAGCAGTAGCAGTAGCAGCAAGCAGTTATTTATGAGGTTCACAGTGGCTTGTGATATAATTGACTGATTTCTAGCTGTCCTAGTGTGGAAACCGGTGTCAGGAACACTGGTGGCCACTGTGCTGAGTCACTTGGGGTCATGACAAGGAGTTACACATCCAGTGGCCTTTTAATGTATGGGTATATTGCAAGAACTGTGTGGATTTATTTCACATTAATCAATACAAGAGAACTCTTGAAATGGCCTGAAATATACAAAGCACTATAAATATACCCCAAGGTTTGCTGTGTTTAACTATGGGCTGTCTCAAAGCAGAACATGAGGCAAGTATTAAGCATAGATGGTTTACATGGGATGTGATCCACAGACTCAGGCCTTGGGCAGGAGGGGAAAGGTGAGCCCGCATGGAGTGTGTGACTGGGGGCCCTGCTGTGAACTTCAGGATATGTAGGGACAACCTCTCACAAACTCTCACTTTGAGGGCAGAAGGCTGAGGATAGAGGATTTCTGTGCCCACAAGGTGTTAATGCCCATCCACTTGACTGAGCTCCCATAAGTCATCTGAGCACCAGGGCAGAAGGCTCCAGACTAGAGAAGCAGAACAGGATCCATGGGAAAGAACTGTGCCCAATGCTTACAAAAACTGAGGCTGAAATTAGATATGGGATAAAAGATGTGATGTGGGAAATTGAAATATTTTACCTGTTTCTGTGATGAAGAAACTGAAGTTCAGTGAGGATAGTCAAGTTCCTAAGATTGCATGGTAGGGAAAAATTTCAATGTACACTTGCTTAATGTGCATGGAGGGCATCTGAGCCAAAGGGAAGAACACTTGGCACCGTTCACTCACAGGGTACATACTGAGGAAGCAGTGGGGAAGGATGGAGTCAACATGGTGTTTAAGGACTGCTAGTATTTTCCAGTGCTGGCTGTGGGAAGGTGAATTGTTGGTCACTCTTTGCTTGTAGAAAAGCATATTAAGCTTTATGAACACATCACAGATTCATACAGACCTATTGGAAACCCTGAATAAGAAGGTATAATACAAGATTAAAAATTCAGTTTTTTTTTTAATTTTTTAAATTTATTTATTTTAATTGGAGGCTAATGCTTTACAATATTGTACTGGTTTTGCCATATACTGACATGAATCCGCCCCAGGTGTACATGTCTTCCCCATCTTGAAACCCCCTCCTACCACCCTCCCTATTCCATCCCTCTGGTTCATCCCAGTGCACCAGCCCCAAGCATCCTGTATCATGCATCGAACCTGGACTGGCGATTCACTTCACATATGATAATATACATGTTTCAATGCCACTCTCCCAAATCATCCCACCTTCACCCTCTCCCAAATCAAAACCACAATGAAGTACCATTTCATGCCAGTCAGAATGGCTGCTATCCAAAAGTCTACAAGCAATAAATGCTGGAGAGGGTGTGGAGAAAAGGGAACCTTCTTACACTGTTGGTGGGAATGAAAACTAGTACAGCCACTATGGAGAATAGTGTGGCGATTCCTTAAAAATTCAGTTTTCAACTGAGTCAAAGATCATAGTTGCTCAGGTCATGTCAGATACCAATCCTCAAATGCCGGAGGAATGGTGACACTCTAATACAGATGACTTACAATAAGGTTTTATACGTTCGACCACAGCTACAGCCCAAAGGGGAATACAGTGAACATTTACTAACAGCTTCATGCCAGGCAGCACAGTAATGCCTTTACATATGTTTTATGATTTAAATAGTGAAGTGAGGCGTTTACATGAATAAATAAATAATCTGAGAGAAGTTCACAGTCCAGTGGTATCCAGGCGACTGGTGACAATGGTAGACAATACCTCAGGTTTACCAGGATTTAATTTCTCTCTACTTCCAGAATCAGGAGAACTGAATTTTCCGGCATTGTGCTTGGCGGTGGAGCTAAAATGACTGGGCAGCTTCTGAACGGATGTGCTCACTGCTGCTGCTCAGCTCTCCGGCGGCCGGCTTCTGGAACCACCTGGGCTTTCCGTGGAGTGCGCAGGTGCCCTTGGGCTAAGAGCAGCGCAGACTGGATGCTGAGCGACCCCCTCTCCCCACTCCACCCCCGCACAGGTTCCTTTCAGCAAGTGTGGCTTTTGCATGCTTCAGAAATAAACGTTTAGATTGTTAAAGCCAATGAGACTTCTGGGGCGCTTGATACCATGGCTTGGAGAAAACATCATTTGAATCCAAGGTACTGTAACTTCAATGATCATATATGTCCTTTTAAGTGCAAGATAGTGTCTCCTACTTATAGATTATTTTGTTTTAAAAATGTTTACCACGTATTTTGTTATAAAAGTGTTTTTGAACTGTGTGAACATTTTGTAAAAATGTATAGAATGTACTCAGAGATGAAAAGTCTGTTCACAGGCCCAATACAATAACAGCTTTGGTGTATATACTTCCAGTTTTACTTTCTATGTATGAGTACACATATTTTTACATTGTTGAAAAATCACTGACAGTAATACTACAGTAAAATTACTGCTTCTTATATAAAATATCGTGAGCAAGTTTTGTTCAATGTCATTAGATGTTCTTTCTAGATTGGTTAGTTGAAGATGTAAATAACTCCTTATCTTTGTCTCACTTGCTAGTTTTCTTTTTCCTGTTTTAAAGTGCACTTTTCATATTACTTTTTCATTGTGAAAAGGGGATAGATATTCTGTTCTCTTGATCCAGGAACCTAGTCCCTTATGATAAGAAATGTCGTCCTTAAATTCCAGCTTGTACACCAATAGTTCATTTGGTCACAGCAAGTCAATCAAGTAAAATAACAGTAGACTGGTTAAGAGTTGACTGAGCTAAACCTAACTCTAACCCTAACTGTTCACCTTACTGATAGTCCAGTAAAACCATAATCTTGTAATTTTTTACCCTAAAATTTATCTTAAATATTTATTTTGTTATTCAGACTTTTATTTTTCTTACATATCTGAACTCTGTGAAAAGCACTACAACTCTAAAAATCATGTTATAATGATTGGGTTCAAGGAGAAATGATTATGAGTCCAAATACCTAGAAATATGAACTTTCCAACTGCAGAATTGATATGTTACAAAAAGCTATGATAATGTTTAAATAGGAAAAACATTGCACCATTAGTCCATCTAATGAAAAAAAAAAACAAAAAAACTAATCCAAGATAGGATGCATAGTTTTTACTTGGTGAGGCATTTAAAAAGATTGTGCTGACCTATCCTGGATGTTAATATTATCTATATGGTACAGCTCTTTCTTTTGTTTTGCTTTTTCTTGTTTATCTGTCACTGACATAGAGGTCATATTTCAGCTTTTTCTAGGGGCACTGCTCAGTTAATTTTGCAGGAAACATAAGTGATGAAACCATGTGAAACTTGGCCAAATAATGGTTCACCAGCACCCTATTATCCAAAAAAATAACTTCTATCCTGCACTTTAAGAAAATGTGCATGGATTTGTAGGCTTGTGAAAGGAGCCGTACTAGAAACTCTGCAGGCAGAAGTTCTTTGTATACATAACAACACATCGAGTGTCAGTACCCTGCAAGTTCTCCCATGCATCCAGCTAAATAGAAACACACTGAAAAAAGGCTCACTGAGGTGTCTAATTCTGTCATATTTTTCATGTAGAGTCTGATGGTCAAGTGCTTCGGGGAAGTTTGATGTTTGTTGTATGTGGGCACTAAGGTTTTGCTAAGGTATGGGGAAATTCAACAGTGTTCTGGAATACCAAGGACAAAAACAAAACACCAGTAGCAGTCACCATTTATGTCGTGATTACAGGTGACAGCTACCTATACTAGGGACTTTAGAGATGATTGAATCTAACAAGTGCATGAAATAGGCATGTCCAGGTTATAAAGGAGGAAACTAAAATAGAGAGGTTAAGTAACTTGTGATACTGTATACAATTAAGATGTGAAGGGAAACAATATTCAAAGATAGTGAAAATGGCTCAGTGGTGTCCGACCCTTTGTGACATCTCCAGGCCAGAATACTGGAGTGGGTAGCCAGTGGATCTTCCTGACCCAGGAATCAAACCAGGGTCTCATGCATTGCAGGTGAATTCTTTACCAACCGAGCTATCAGGGAAGTCACCTGATTCAAAGACAGGTGATATCCAAAGCCTGTGCTCTTGGCCATTTCGTTACACTGTCTCTATGTCTGGGGGAACCTCATAGATCACTTTCCCACTTATTCCTTGCATGACATTGACCAGGAAAGTTAACATTCCTAACTTCTCCTCTGATTAATTAATGTCCTGCCTTTTCAGGGAATTACTGTGAATATTAGAAGGAGTCAACTAATGTCAAAGTACTCTGTCAACTTGAAATGTCACATAAATGTGAGCTATTTTACAGTCACCATTACTGGTCAGAATAATTGTCTTCATAATTGGAAACATCCAGCAGTTTCTCTAATGAAAAAAATGAATCTGAGACCTGGGACTCAGAGTGTGGTCCACAGATCTGTGTCAGCATCTTTCAGGAAGTTTTCAGAAATGCAGAAACTTAGGCCACAACTGCACCTACTGAATTAGAATCTTCATTTTTACAAGATTTTCAGATGATTTTTAAGTATATTAAGTTTGAGAAGCATGAAGATAGATGCTAGAAAAAGGGTATTTATCTGTTTAGCAGCTTTAGAGATGTTAGATTTTAATACAGGTGAAAGATTGGGAGGCCTGCAAATTGTTCAGTCAACCTTCTTCAAGTTTCTCCAGATAACTGAGCTCTCCACATATGAGTGCTTTAGACTTAAGATCTGAGTGTACCCATCTATCCCAGGCAGTTTCTTAGCCCAAATTGTAATGAGTCACAAGAATGGGATTGTCTTCAGTTCAGTTCAGTTAAGTTCAGTCGCTCAGTCGTGTCCGACTCTCCGGGAACTCATGAATCACAGCACGCCAGGCCTCCCTGTCCAGCACCAACTCCCGGAGTACACTCAAACTCATGTCCATCGAGTCGGTGATGCCATCCAGCCATCTCACTCTCTGTCGTCCTCGTCTCCGCCCGCCCCCAACCTTTCCTAGCATCAGACTCTTTTCCAGTGAGTCAGCTCGTCGCATGAGGTGGCCAAAGTACTGCAGTTTCAGCTTTAGAATCAGTCCTTCCAATGAACACCCAGGATTGATCTCCTTTAGAATGGACTGGTTGGATCTCCTTGAGGTCCAGGGACTCTCAAGAGTCTTCTCCAACACCACAGTTCAAAAGCATCAATTCTTCGGCAATCAGCTTTCTTCACAGTCCAACTCTCACATCCATACATGACCACAAGAAAAACCATAGACTTGACTAGACGGACCTTTGTTGGCAAAGTAATGTCTCTGATTTTTAATATGCTATCAAGGTTGGTCATAACTTTCCTTCCAAGGAGCAAGCGTCTTTTAATTTCATGGCTGCAATCAGCATCTGCAGTGATTTTGGAGCCCTCCAAAATAAAGTCTGACACTGTTTCCACTGTTTCCCCAACTATTTCCCATGAAGTGATGGGACCAGATGCCATGATCTTTGTTTTCTGAATGTTGAGCTTCAAGCCAACCTTTTCACTTTCCTCTTTCACTTTCATCAAAGGCTTTTTAGTTCCTCTTTACTTTCTGCCATAAGGGTAGTGTCATCTGCATATCTGAGGTTATTGATAATTCTCCCAGAAATCTTGATTCCAGGTTGTGCTTATTCCAGCCTAGCGTTCCTCATGATGTACTCTGCACATATGTTAAATAAGCAAGGTGACAATATACAGCCTTGACGTTCTCCTTTTCCTATTTGGAACCAGTCTGTTGTTCCATGTACAGTTCTGACTGTTGCTTCCTGACCTGCATACAGGTTTCTCAAGAGGCAGGTCAGGTGATCTGGGATTCCCATCTCTTTCAGAATGTTCCACAGTTTATTGTGATCCACACAGTCAAAGGCTTTGGCATAGTCAATGAGGCAGAAATAGATGTTTTTCTGGAACTCTCTTGCTTTCTCCATGATCCAGCGGATGTTGGCAACTTGATCTCTGGTGCCTTTGCCTTTTCTAAAACCTGCTTGAACATCTGGGAGTTCACGGTTCACATACTGCTGAAGCCTGGCTTGGAGAATTTTGAGCATGACTTTACTAGCATGGGAGATGAGTGCAATTGTGCGGTAGTTTGAGCATTCTTTGGCACTGCCTTTCTTTGTGATTGGAATGGAGACTGACCTTTTCCAGTCCTGTGGCCACTGCTGAGTTTTCCAAATTTGCTGGCATATTGAGTGCAGCACTTTCACAGCATCATCTTTCAAGATTTGAAATAGCTCAACTGGAATTCCATCACCTCCACTAGCTTTGTTCGTCGTGATGCTTTCTAAGGCCCACTTGACTTCACATTCCAAGATGTGTGCCTCTAGGTCAGTGATCACATTATCGTGACTATCTTGGTCGTGAAGATCTTTTTTGTACAGTTCTTCTGTGTATTCTTGCCACCTCTTCTTAATATCTTCTACTTCTGTTATGTCCATACCATTTCTGTCCTTTATCGAGTCCATCTTTACATGAAATATTCCCTTGGAATCTCTAACTTTCTTGAAGAGATCTCTTGTTTTTCCTACTCTGTTGTTTTCCTCTATTTCTTTGCATTGATCACTGAGGAAGGCTTTCTTATCTCTCCTTGCTATTCTTTGGAATTCTGCATTCAGATGCTTATATCTTTCCTTTTCTCCTTTGCCTTTCGCTTCTCTTCTTTTCACAGCTATTTGTAAGGCCTCCACAGACAGCCATTTTTCTTTTTTGCATTTCTTTTCCATTGGGATGGTCTTGGTCCCTGTCTCCTGAACAGTGTCACGAACCTCCGTCCAGAGTTCATCAGGCACTCTATCAGATCTAGTCCCTTAAATCTATTTCTCACTTCCACTGTATAATCATAAGGAATTTGATTTAGGTCATATCTGAATGGTCTAGTGGTTTTCCCTACTTTCTTCAATTTCAGTCTGAATTTGGCAATAAGCAGTTCATGATCTGAGCCACAGTCAGCTCCTGGTCTTGTTTTTCTCTTCCAACAACACAAGAGATGAATTTGCACGTGGATATTACAAGATGATCAATACCAAAATCAGATTGACTATATTCTTTGCATCTAAAGATGGAAAAGCTCTATACAGTCAGCAAACATAAGACCTGGGACTCACTGTGGCTCAGATTATCCATTCCTTATTGAAAAATTCAGGCTTGCATTGAATAAAGTAAGGAAAACCACTAGGCCATTCGGGTATGACCTAAATCATATCCCTTATGATTATACAGTGGATGTGACAAATAGATTCAAGGTATGAGATAGTGAAATAGACAGAGTACCTGATGAACTGTGGACAGAAATTCGTAACATAGAACAGGAGGTAGTGAACAAAACCACCCCCAAGTAAAAGAAATGCCATAGGCAAAATGATTGCCTGAGGAGGCCTTACAAATAGCTGAGAAAAGAAGAGAAGTGAAAGACAAAGAAGAAAAGGAAAGATACACTCAATTGAATACAGAGTTTCAGAGAATATTAAGGAGTGATTATATATATATATATATATATATATATTATATATATATATATATATATATATATATATATATATATATATAAAATGCCTTAAGAGAACAATGCGAAGAAATAGGGAAAACAATAGAATGGGAAAGACTGGAGATCTCTTTAAGAAAAATGGAGATACCAAGGGAACATTTCATGCTGATGGGCACAATAAAGGACAGAAATGGTATGGACCTAACAGAAGCAGAAGATATTAAGAAGAGGCGGCAAGAATACACAGAAGATCTGTACAAAAATATCAGCTGAGCTATTTGAAATCCTAAAAAACGATGTTGTTAATGTGGTACACTCAATATGCTGGCAAATTTGGAAAACAACAGTGGCCACAGGACAGGCAAAGGTCATTTTCATTCCAATCCCAAAGAAAGGCAATGCCAAAAAATTTTCAAACTACCCTACAGTTGCACCCATTTCACATACTAGCAAGTGTATGCTCAAAATCCTTCAAGCTAGGTTTCAGCAGTACAGGAAGCAAGAACTTCCATATGTACAATGTACTTAGAAAAGGCAGAGGAACCAGAGATCAAATTGGAAATATCTGTTAGGTCATAGAAAAAGCAAGAGAATTCCAAAAATATATCGACTTCTGCTTCATTGACTAAGCTAAAGCATTTGGTTATGTGGATCACAACAAACTGTGGAAAATTCTTCAAGAGATGGGAATAGCAGACAACCTTACCTGTCTCGTGAGAAACCTGCATGCAGGCCAAGAAGCAACAATTAGAATTGGACATGAAACAATGGACTGGTTTAAAATTTGGAAAGGAGTAAGTCTAGGCTGTTTATTGTCATGATACCTATTTAACTTCTATGCAGAGTACATCATGTAAAATGCTGGGCTAGATGAAGTTCAAGCTGGAATCACGATTTCTGGGAGAAATATCAACCACTCTAATGACAGAAAGTGAAGAAAACTGAAGAGCCTCTTTTTGAGGGTGAAAGAGGAGAGTGAAAAAGCTGGCTTAAAATTCAGCATTCAAAAAATGAAGATCATGGCATCTGGTCCCATAACCCCATGGCAAAATGTGGAAAGAGTGACAGATTTTATTTTCTTGGTCTCCATAATCACTGTGGGCATTGACTACAGCCATGAAATTAAAAGATGTTTGCTCCTTGGAGCAATAGCTATGACAAACATATACAGTGTATTAAAAGGCAGAGATATCCATTTGCTGACAAAGGTTCATATTGTCAAATCTTCGGTTTTTCCGGTAGTCATGTGTGGGTGTGAGAGTTAGACCATAAAGAAGGCTGAGCACCAAAGAATTGAGCTTTCAAGCTGTGGTGCTGGAAAAGACTCTTGAGAGTCCCTTGGACTGCAAAGAGATCAAACCAGTCAATACTAAAGGAAATCACGTATGAATATTCTTTGGAAGGACTGATGCTGAAGTTCCAATACTCTGGCCACCGGAGGCTAAGAACTGACTCATTGGAAAAGACCCTGATGCTGGGAAAGATTGAAGGTAAGAGGAGAAGGGGACGACAGAGGATGAGATGGTTGAATGGCGACACGGACTCAATGGACATGGGTTTCAGAAAATTCCGGGAAATTGTGAAGGTCAGGGAAGCCTGGAGTGCTGCAAGCCACCAGATTACAAATAATAGGACATGATTTTGCAACTGAACAACAATAAATATCAATTAACTGTATTTTGCTGCTACTGCTGCTGCTGCTAAGTCACTTCAGTCGTGTCCAACTCTGTGTGACCCCATAGATGGAAGCCCACCAGGCTCCCCCGTCCCTGGGATTCTCCAAGCAAGAACACTGGAGTGGGTTGCCATTTCCTTCTCCAATGTGTGAAAGTGAAAAGTGACAGTGAAGTCGCTCAGTCGTATCCGACCTTTAGTGACCCCACGGACTGCAGCCTACCAGGCTGTTCCATCCATGGGGTTTTCTAGGCAAGAGTACTGGAGTGGCTTGCCATTGCCTTTTCCGAACTGTATTTTAATATATATTAAAAACTCATAGAACTAAAGACCACCCCCCCCTTTTTGCATTATAGAGATCCCACAATTATGTGAGCATAGGGTAACCAAATGAATTCACTCCATTTTTCATTCTACTTTTTCAGCAAACATTTAGTGAACACCTCCCTGGTGGCTCAGAGGGAAAAGAATCTCCCTGCAATGCAGGATACCCAGGTTTGATCCCTGGGTGGGGAAGATCCCCTGGAGAAGGGATGGCTACTCACTACAATATTCTTTTCAACAGAATCCCATGGACAGAGGATCCTGACAGGCTAGAGTTCACGAGGTTGCAGAGTCTCACACAACTGAGTAACTAACACTTTCGTTTCTATATGTGCAAGATAGTGCTGGGTGCTGTGGACTTAACTATGACAATATTTGACCTGTGTGATCTGGAGTAGATGAATTAAAAACTGCAGCTATTGATGGAAAACATAGCAGTGTATGTTTTCAATATCAACCAATTCTTTAGTTTCCATTTGAGGTGTTCCTTTTCCCTCTACAGCTATTTAACTTGCATCACAGGACATCCTCACACCCAGGAGAAGTGCACACTAATAAGAAATAAAAGCCCCTCAGAGATGGAAGCCTTCATGCCAGACTGTTGTCAGAGGTTTCTTTTGTTAACATTGGTTCCTCTTTTTTATTTCTTGATATTACTAATTCCAGGTCAGTTCTGTCACTCACTAGTGTCCGACTCTTGCGACCCCATGAATCACAGCACGCCAGGCCTCCCTGTCCATCACCAACTCCCGGAGTTCACTCAAACTCATGTCCATCGAGTCGGTGATGCCATCCAGCCATCTCATTCTCTGTCGTCCCCTTCTCCTCCTGCCCCAATCCCTCCCAGCATCAGAGTCATTTCCAGTGATTCAACTCGTCACATGAGGTGGCCAAAGTATTGGAGCTTCAGCTTAAACATCAGCCTTTCCAATGAACACCCAGGACTGATCTCCTTTAGAATGGACTGGTTGGATCTCCTTGTAGTCCAAGGGACTCTCAAGAGTGTTCTCCAACACCACAGTTCAAAAGCAACGATTCTTTGGCGATCAGCTTTCTTCACAGTCCAACTCTCACATCCATACATGACCATGGGAAAAACCATAGCCTTGACTAGACGGACCTTGGTTGGCAAAGTAATGTCTCTGCTTTTTAATATGCTATCTAGGTTGGTCATCACGCACTCTATCTATCAGATCTAGTCCCTTAAATCTATTTCTCACTTCCACTGTATAATCATAAGGGATTTTATTTAGGTCATACCTGAATGGCCTAGTGGTTTTCCCTACTTTCTTCAATTTCAGTCTGAATTTGGCAATAAGCAGTTCATGATCTGAGCCACAGTCAGCTCCTGGTCTTGTTTTTGCTAACTGTATACAGCTTCTCCATCTTTGGCTGCAAAGAATATAATCAATCTGATTTCAGTGTTGACCATCTGGTGATATCCATGTGTAGAGTCTTCTCTTGTGTTGTTGAAAGAGGGTGTTCATTGCAAGCATTTTCTGCTTTAATGTGTAATATTTTTTGACTTTTCGGTCATGGGCTGTTTCAGAATGAAGGACGGAATATGTGCAGCTATTTGATACAACACACTTTTGACAAGGATGTGTGTGTACCTGCCAGATAGCCACCCTATATGCTGATTGTTGAAAGGGTTCTTAGTGATATGTTCCCTCTTGACTATAGAGTTCTTCAAAGACAACCCTGGCTTTCGTGGGTGATGCTAGGGATGCTGTTCCATTGCCAAGAAGGGCACATGCTAATATACAGCCACTAAATGTCCTGGGAAATAAAGCTATATAGGCCTTGGAGAAGTTCATAAATTATTTCATTCTTTTAATTTTTAAAAATCCATGTAAGAGGAGACTCATCAATAAATGTACTATTGCTTTAATGAACCAGCATAATATGTGTAACTCAAAATACCAGTTTTGCTCAACACTCCCCCTACCTACCTCTCTTCAGAAGAACTGTAGAAAATTCAGTAGTATTATTTTAAAAAGTTCTTAGATGATATAAAGAAACACATGTTCCTAGAGGGGGAGCTTGTGTACTGTTGGGTAACTTGACAGATCACCTACATATATACAGCTATCTAATAATTCAGTTGTTCCCATCTAATCAAGAAACTGTTGATAACTGATAATAATCATTTAGGGAGTGCCAAACCCAAAGAAGAGCAAATATTTATCTGCCATCAGTAGGCTACTGGTGTGACAAAGTTGATAACTCAACTACAGTCTCCCACAAAGCAGAAAGACGTGGTGCATCTTGGGTGTAATAATCACTTTTGATGCAGTGATTCTTAACACATGATTATTTTTCTTGGGAAACAATTTCTTTCAAGGACTAAATAAAGCCTATTTTAGTTTATTTTTGTAAAAAGCACCTGCAACTTTTAAACAGTAGCAAACAACTGGGGATAATGTGAGAGAAGAGTTTTCATATCTTGCTAAATACAAATGGAAAATTATTAAAAGCACTTTTTATTATGAAATGATTTAAAAGTAAAATTATATAGATACCTCTGTTTTGGGGAGGTCTGTCATTTATAACTTAAGAGACAACTTATGATCTATTATTCAAGGATTTTCCCACTTATTGGAATTTCTAGGCCAAGGCTCAGAAAGACAACTTTTAAACTATATTTACATGACTGTTACCTTTCTATCTTTTAACTTTGTTGTTTTTAGCTTTTTTTGTTTGTTTGTTAAGTCAAATATATTTTGGTTTGTGGTAATTTCCAAAAAGTGGCAATAGGGTAGTTTTATGCTGAGAACTTAAATATGAGCTGCTCCTGCTTGGCCAACATGTAGAGTACAGCCTTACAAAGAGGGGGAAGGAAACATGCTCTGTCTACCCACTTCACCCCAATGAACAGATGCATGAGGAACTTGTTGGGAGAAAATGTGATTTTGAGATCCTCTGAAGATTCATGTCTTTCCCATTACCTTAAACTCAGAGCACCTTTCATTTGCAAAAAAAAAAAAAAAAAATTATCACAATGGCATTTGTACTTTTATTTCTGGGACTATTTGATTCATTTCTGCCATTCCCTCTATGAAGGCTCTGAGAACCATGGTTTCAACATGTTTCCATGTATCTTCAACTTGGCCAGAGTAATGAGTGATTTTGCAATTCAGGAGAGACCAGTGTCTCTCTGCTCCTTCACCAGTGTCCTTGGGGAGCCCTAGGGCTCTGGGTTTGGTCCCCTTAAACAGGGGAGTCCAGGAAAGTTGTCTCTGGTGACATCACATTGACCTCTGCTTACAGACTGGGATTCAAAACTCAGATTCCTCTCAACACAGTTCAGAAGCAGAGAAGTCCAGAAGCCTTGAAAGTACTTTAATCTTCATTCTCCATGCCTCTTACTTCCTCCTGCTTAATTCAAAGAAGTTGTGACAAGGCTCTGCCAGAGAAAGAGCAGCATGCTAATTTTGTCAACATATTACCATTTACGATTGATTAACTTCCATTACAATAATGATTAAGGATAAATTAGTTGCCTGCAATATTCACTATTGCTCCAAACTTTGGCATGTTCAGCCTTCAAGTTTACTGCTCACAGGTAATGTGACACATGTGTTTGTTCAACTCATAAAGTGTTTATGGAGGGCTGTTTTAAACATCACTCCTACCCCAGGGCATGGATGCTGAGAGAAGAAAGCAGGTTGCTCCTGAACTCAAGGAGCCTGCCAGTCAAAAACATAGACCTGTTCTTCTGCAATATGAGACCTTGGAGCATTGGTTGGAGTCAATAGGAAAAGGATTAAGATGTGTGGGGGAAGTGTTCCAACAGAGACGAAAAGAGTCTATCGGCCTCTGAAAAGTTTTCTAGCAGAGAAAACAAACAAAAACTAAGGAGAATACTATATTGTTATCCTCATTTTTGATCTTCTCAAGTTACAGAAATGATTCGCTCTTCTTGTAGTCATTTTATTCAGGTTGGCTTTTTGGTTGTATTTCACTGTCTTAAGTTCATTAATCCTTTTTTTTTAACCCTAAAAGTTTGCAGAAAGCAAATTTAAGTGAAAATAATAAGTATTCCTTCCAATGTGATATTAATATTTTCTGACATCCACAAGAGATAAAGTCACTTTAATCTACACATTAAGTTATTTATTTATCTATCTCTTGCCTTGGATATACCTAAATATCAGTTTTATCCTGATGCATGGTATCTAATTATAGGACAGTTCTTCTGAGCTGGCTGTAGAAGCATTCTGGGAAATCATTAACAGCACCAGAGCCAGAAAGTGTTCCGGCCCTTTCATCCAAGTTTGGAGTGTGCTACAGAAATTAATCGAGGGACAGAGCATGGTGCTCGTCATAACTGACTCTCATTTACCTGCTTCTCTGTAAAGGCAGCCTGTTAATAGTAATGCATCTTAAAATCTCACAGTGGCTCAATTAAAGCTCTACTTTAATTTAATGACATTTTTCCTAGATACGATGCTATGCTATTTCTTTTTGACTCACAATGTCATAACAATTTTTCTAAAGTTGTAGAATCACAGCTTATAAAATAACAGAAGTCTTTAGTTATATTCCCCACCATGTGTGCAAAAATAGATTATTTTATAATTTTCTAAAATTGAATGAGCAGTAAAAGATGTCCTGCTGGCTGATCCAAAGTATTCTGATGGGAGAAGTAAGAAAGATTTCATTTAGATAGTCTAAATATTCATGTTCTTTTAGTTAATGGTTATGTAAATTTTATAGCAAGTGATGATTCTAAATAAGAAAATCATAGTGTAAGAAATAATTACCATATATTTATTTAGTTGTTTCTGGTATGCAAAATGTGCTTATGATATACAAGTAAATTACACAGCAATGTGGAGAACGATGGACTTTTTGTGGTCTGAGAAGTCTTAATAGCAGACAGTTAGGATTGTGATGGTAATGATGGATTATTGATATTTCATTTCATGACAGTACGACGATATGAAGAGGAACGTTTCACAACGCAAATATGATGATGCCAATACTTAGAATAGTGCCATCGTCTGGCTTTTTTCTTCTAAATTTAGTGCATGGGCTAATTTATGGGAGATAGGTATACGTTCTGAGCCTCTTTAATTCCCTGAGTTATAAGATTAGAAGTTTCAATTTCATGCAAAATCAGAAAAGGTTAGAAGAAAAGATACAGAATCTGGCTTGAATCTGAAAGGTAGGTTATAAATAAGGTCCAAAGAATATGAGCATGGCAAATTTTACATATGTCTACAGACTGGTTCCAAATAGGAAAAGGAGTACGTCAGTGTTGTATATTGTCACCCTGCTTATTTAACTTATATGCAGAATACATCATGAGGAACTCTGGGCTGGAAGAAGCACAAGCTGGAATCAAGATTGCTGGGAGAAATATCAATAACCTCAGATATGCAGATGACACTATCTTTATGGCAGAAAGTGAAGAGGAACTCAGAAGCCTCTTGATGAAAGTGAAAGAGGTGAATGAAAAGGTTGGCTTGAAGTTCAACATTCAGAAAACAAAGATCATGGCATCTGGTCCTATCACTTCATGGAAATAGATGGGGAAACAGTGGAAACAGTGTCAGACTTTATTTTTTTGGGCTCCAAAATCACTGCAGATGCTGATTGCAACCATGAAATTAAAAGACGCTTACTCCTTGCAAGGAAAGTTGTGACCAGCCTAGATAGCATATTATAAAGCAGAGACATTACTTTGCCAACAAAGGTTTGTCTAGTCAAGGCTATGGTTTTTCCCATGGTCATGCATGGATGTGAGAGTTGGACTGTGAAGAAAGCTGATCGCCGAAGAATTGATGCTTTTGGACTATGGTGCTGGAGAAGACTCTTGAGAGTCCCTTGGACTTCAAGGAGATCCAACCAGTCCATTCTAAAGGAGATCAATCCTGGGTGTTCATTGGATGGATTGATGCTAAAGCTGAAGCTCCAATACTTTGGCCACCTCATGCGACTAGTTGACTCACTGGAAGACTCTGATGCTGGGAGGGATTGGGGACAGGAGGAGAAGGAGATGACAGAGAATGAGATGGCTGGATGGCATCACCGACTCAATGGACATGAGTTGGAGTGAACTCCGGGAGTTGGTGATGGACAGGGAGGCCTGTCATACTGTGATTCATGGGGTCGGAAAGAGTTAGACACGACTGAACTGAACTGAACTGAATGCTCTTAAGTAAATTATACTTTATTAATTAGTGCTAAAACTTCAAAGTAGAATCAGCAAGATAAAAACACTTTAAAGACTAGGAAGAAATTCAATATTTATAGAATTCTTGAGAGGAATTTTTAAAAAGACTTCAAGCCCACACACAGCTGCCTAAAACATATGTTGGTGTCTTGTGTCAGTTGGTACTCTCCCTGGATTCACCAGTTCCCTGAGAATAGACATCAGTCTTCTTGTCATTAGTTTAGTCCTGGCTTAGAATACTGCCTGTCTCATGGGTGTCACTGAAGACATTTGATAAGTGAGTGAGTGGCATGATCCTCATCTGGGGAGTCAACCTCCAGAAGAGCAATTTCCCATCCTCTCAGCTGGAGTTTACAATCAGGCATGAGGTCACTGAAAAGAATAAAACAGGTGATAGCAGAGGATCCCTTAGTGGAGCCCCATGAGGACAGGGACAGCCGAGACCAACCTATCCTAATAGAAAGAAAGTTAACGCATTCAACTTGGAAAATTTGAGGAAGATTTTAAAAACAATTTTTGAAAATCCATGCCCACGATATAAGAGACTTGTAGAGTTGGAGCAGAAACATAGTGCTAGCAAATGGGAAGAGTTCAGGAGAAAGGCCTGAGGAAGGAGGGTGGGAAGGGCTCCTGGGACGCAAAGCAGAGGGCTTCATAGAGACACCCTCCTGGAAAGGGGAGGAGACTCTGGTCTCCCAGACAGCAGTGACCTAAACAAAAAAACAACACCCTGACCTCATCATCCTCCTTCTTCCTGATGTCCCTCTGGGGCTTTTCATGGTCCAGCCGTCAAGAAAGCCTGTGACCCCGGGAACCTGTTGACATATCTCTCTGGCTCAGCTTCTTCTACAAATCATGGTGATGCGACGCAAATGGAGCATTCAGCTCAGGAGTTAGCCTTAGACCACTGGTCTGATGTAAGGAGGAAAGAACTGAGATTAAATGCAGAAGTTGAGGATTAATATCTGTTACCTAAATTGCTAGGCTGTACAAGCAACCAGCCCTTTGAAGTCAGGCTGAGGAGGTTTTAAGACCATCTGTTTTAGTCTTATAATCCTTCCAGTATGGCAGTACTGAGATTTCAGAAGGCAATTAGTGGGCCAGAGTACAGGAGCTGGGAGAGGTAAAAGAAAGCAAGTGTTTATCTTTTCTGTACCAAGTTGCATTAGGTTTGTGGCTCTAAATTGTGCCACTCTCAAAAAAGCAAAACCATTTACCACTTTTTCCCTCACTTAGAATAAATAGCCTCTAAGAGAAGATAACAGATCTTGATTCAGGAGTCTCAGGATACCCATGAAGCAGGGATTCAAGATGTGATGCACCTCCTGAGTGATGTGCTTGTCTTTAGATTACTTGCTTCTCAGGGTTTTTGTTATGAATGGCCACAAATGGAATGGCTTAAAACAAAAGAAGTGTAGTCTCTCACTGTCTGGAGGCTGGAAGTCTGAAATCAAGGACCAGCAAGGCCATGCTCCCTCTGAAACACCACGAAAAAGTCCTTCTGTGCTTCTTCCCAGCTTCTGGTCGTGGCTGGCAATCCTTGCTCTTCCCTGGACTGCAGCTTCATCACTAGATCTCTGCCTCATCTTACATGGCCGTCTTCCCTGACTCCACACCCCTCCTTCTTTCTAAGGGCACTGGTCATCAGATCCAGGGCCCACCCTGATTCAGTATGGCTTCGTTTTTTCTTTACATTTGCAAAGATTGTGTCTAAACAAGATCACATTCATAGGTACCAGGGACAAGGAATTCAACAAAAATTTTTGGGGGCACATCTCCCAATGCAAAACAATGAACAATAATAATAAAAATAATAAATATGGCTTCATTTTTATGAATAATTTAATATACTACTTTCATACTCCTTACACCCCTTTGTCTATTTTTTCAAATTTCTACACTGAGTGGCAGGTGGGCAGGTGGGCACAGCACACAATACATGGGTGGACAGAAAGGCACTGTCTTACTTTCTGCAGCAGAGGATCTTATTTGACCCTCTTCTATCACTGACTCTGAACTTACTATCACTTCTTCTGCTTAATATATAGCCTATGATTAAATTTATTCCTTTACAGTTTTAAAATGGTAAGATAATCCCTAGGGCTTTCCTGGTGGCTTGGATGGTAAAGAATCTGCCTGCAACCCAAGGGACCTGGTTTTGATCCTGGGTCAGGAAGACCCCCTGGAGAAGGAGATAGCAACCCACACCAGTATCCTTGCCTGGGGAATCCCATACACAGGATCCTGGCAAGCTTCAGTCCCTGGGGTCACAGGGAGTCGGACACGCCTGAGCAGTTAACACACCAGAATGAACCTACTAACTACTATATGATACAAAGGAAAGTTCTTTTTAAATTTTAAATGAAATATCATTATATGACACTGTTAGTTTAGTTACTGAATTGGTTAAAACAAGTAATAATTTCAGTGATATCAATTTACATACTTGACCACCTCTCTGAATTTATATATGTGTTTATTACAGTAAGTAAACTGAATATAAAGACAGTAAACATCTTATGTATTGTAGGGATCTGTGGTCTCTTAAAATAATATGGTTTAGAACAACACCAGGAGTAGTCAAAATACAATGTTGTATCAAATAATGATATTTACTGCTTAGTGTTCAAGTTCTTTAGGCTACCCAATATGTTATAAAAACATTTATTGAATGAGTGTATAGATACATTTCAATCTATGTTATATCTGTGCTTTATTGCTAAACAATGAAACCTTTTACTGATTTAAGCTAGAATGACTAACTTATTTTTAAAGCACCATTGATAAATAACTACATATGTATACAGCATTCTGAAAGGAAAGAAATCCTTTGTCTCTTGATGATCCTGCTCACAGTGCCCGTTGTCTCGCTGTTCACACTTTCTGCACTGTTTGCTGAATCCAGAGCAGGCAAGACGCGAGGTAAGAGGCTGGAAAAAGACTTGAGGAGCTGTAGAAACTGCAGACACTTTTATTCTATCCTGGCTGACGCAGCAGCCTGGCTGGCACAGCGGCCGTAACAGTGGACAAGCTGTATTCTCTCCTCTAGTGGCTGACCCAGCGGATACAGCCGTGGCACAGCAGTAATGCTGCAGCTTTTTTTTAGGTGAAGCTCAAACAGGTGTAAGCCCAAAGTATCCTGTGACCAAGTGAGAGCCTCGTGACATGCATGTACAGTGTTACAAACGATCTCAGCTCTTACATAGTCATTATTTACAAAATGTGGGGTGAGAGGGCCTGAACACGCTATCTTGGCTAATTTGCTTTCTCCCCACACTTTGAAAATATAATTTTGATTAATGATCATTTTTATATCAGTTAGGATTCTTCACTGAAAATAACATATCCCAACTCAAACTGGACTAAGTGATAATAAGAACTTATTATCTTAGTTAACTGAAAATCTCTGTAGATGGAAAAGTTTCTCATGGATTTCAACAGGGTTTTAAGTTTATTTTTTTGGCTATTTTTCAGCACTTTTCTTCTCTGTGAGTTGGATTTTTACTAGGCTGACTTCTGTTGTTCAAACTGCTGACCATTTGTGCTCTATATTATTCATCCTCCAGATCCAGAGAACCAGGCTTATTAAGTGTTTTCATCAAAGGATCTGAGGTTCACACTGATTGAGGTGAGTGTGGTCACAGATTGCCCTGAGCCATTCCTCCTGGCAGGGTAATGAAACATACTGATTGCTTTAGATAAATCAGACACTGTCCCCAGATCAGTGCTAATAGGTGGATACCTGAATGAAAAAAGAAGTGGTACAGCAGGAGGTATTGCTTCTTTGGTGGCTCAGTGGTAAAGAATCTGCCTACTAAGGCAGGAGATGTGGGTTTGATACCTGGGTCAGGAAGATCTGGAGCAGGAAATGGCAACCCACGCCAGTATTCTTGCCTGGGAAATTCCATGGACAGAGGAGACTGGCAGGGTCGCAGAAGACATAGCAACTGAACAAAAATGACATCAGAATGATCAATAAATGTCCATAACAAATGTTCATAATCTTTTTCAATAATGTTTCTTGATCTCTTTTTGGTGTGGCTATGCATATCCCCAGAAAAATCCATATAACTTCTATAAGATATTTTCTTTGCTATCTGTTTTTATTGTTTTATCATTTTTATTATTGTATAAAAACACAACTTTAGATCTACCTGTTACGTTTTTAAACACATAATACAGTGTCGTTAGGTATAGATACACCAATGTAGAGCAGAACCCTAGAGCTTATTCATTTTATGTAACTGAAATTTTACACCCATCAACCAGCAACTCCTCATTTCCCAACCACCTCACCTTTCCACCCCTGAGTCCCAGGAATCCCCACTCAACTCTTTGCTTAAATGAGTTTGGCTATTTTCAATTCCTCATATAAGGGAAATCAACACCGTTGGTGGGATTGTAAATTAGTGCAGCCAGTTGAAAACACAGAATGAATGCTCCTCAATAAGCTAAAAATAGAACTACTTCATTACAGTATTATTCACAATAGTCAAGATATGGAAACAATCGGTAAATGGATGGAGAAAGAAAATATGGTATATATACATATATACTGGAGAAGGAAATGGCAGCCTACTCCAGCATTCTTGCCTGGATAATCTTAAGGACAGAGAAGCCTGGCAGGCTACAGTCCATGGGGTCACAAAGAATTGGACATAACTGAGTGACTAACACACATACATACACACACACATACATATACACAGTAGAATGTTATTCAGCCTTAAGAAAGAAAGAAATCATGCTACATGAAACCACATGGATGAATGTGAATGATGCTATGATAAGTGAGATGAGTCAGTCACAGAAGGACAAAATTGTGATTCCACCTACATGACGTATCTAAAAGAGTCAAACATCTATTTTGTTTACGTTTTTTTTGCAGGTTTGAGTTTCTTCAGATAAAGTCCCTGGGCCATGAAAGCAGAAGTCTAATTTCTCCAACTGAAATGAAAACCAATTCTTTCGTCAATGTTAATTTTTAATTTCTTAAAATGAAGATGCATTTTACTTCTCTCCATTTTTGATAAGTTTCTAAGCTTATGCTATAAGTTAAAATATAATTTAGAGGAATATATGTGTTTCATTGTTGAATACGTGTTTTTATTATATCAAAGTTATATTGTTGTATGGGATCATATTATGGTAATTCCACATTTGCAAAATGAAATAATATTGATTATCAGTCAAGATCTTTAATAAGTATTTTTCATCTAAGCTGTAATGTTAAAATTTTTAAATTATATTAGTAGGAAAATAATTTTATTCATATGTAAATACTTACCCCAGACCATTAAAACCATCTTAAAACGAGGACATTCATTTTTTCCAACTATATAGGTAAGGGTAGAAATACAAATACAGACTACTGTATTTGTACAATACAAAATATTGAAGACAATGAGATTTACTTGTCCTATAGGATATATATTAAGCAAATCTCAGTCATTAACTTGTAAAAGATATTTGTCTTAAATTAATATGAAGATAATATCTTATTAGAATGTACACAGTAATTTATTATAATTTTACAAAGCCTGTTTTGACCATATTTAATTTTTGAAAACAACTAAACCACTTAGGAACAAGGTAAAATATACAGTAAATAGTTAATCATAAAATCATGAGTCTATACAAACTCATGTTGAGTTTTAAAAGTTTTTTTCTGAAATTAGTGGACTAAAGATGGTTGTCTATGCAAGGTCACTAGAAGCTCAAAATAATAATATTGCTTATAAGGTACTGAGGGTTTCCACATGTCTTACATTAAATATTTATGGCTTCTTTCCTTGTCTTTATGTCCAAGAAACGAATTGAGAAAATACAGCACATTTATATGAGTTACCTTGTTATAAGTTGACTTGTGAATAAATATTTTCTCATTCTTTAGGCTTGGTGTTATATCTGATTTCTTGGTTGTCCTAGCATAGGTGTAACTCACTCAGTATTTCTATGTCTCTATTGTATATTATAAATTAATGCTAATTCATTCAATAAATATTTGTTTAGTAACTACTAACATAACCTTTGGAGAAGGCGATGGCACCCCACTCCAGTACTCTTGCCTGGAAAATCCCATGGGTGGAGGAGTCTAGTAGGCTGCAGTCCATGGGATCGAGAAGAGTCGGACAAGACTGAGCCACTTCACTCTCACTTTTCACCCTCATGCATTGGAGAAGGAAATGGCAACCCACTCCAGTGTTCTTGCCTGGAGAATCCCAGGGACGGCAAAGCCTGGTGGACTGCCGTCTATGGGGTCGCACAGAGTCGGACACGACTGAAGCGACTTAGCAGCAGCAGCAGCATAACCTAGGTTTTTCAGAAATTAGAGCCTGAGATGAAGCTAGCATTCTGCTATTTTTTTCAGGAGATTCAGTCCCGAGGAGCAGAAATGAGCGAAGATATCCCTGAGGCAGGAAAGGAGAGAAAACCTATGCAGGGGTGGGTAATTCACCATCCCCCACTCGGTGTCAAGTATATGCTATTGGTTAGTTTCGTACAGTTATCTTCTGAGATCAGTTCTTCTGAAGTTTGAGTAAGAGGAAATATTTCCCTGACTTTTTTCTCTACATGTGAGGTTGTGGACTTTCCTGCATTCTGGGGTTGTGCCTGCATGGCTACCTACACAAAGCTGCTGTGGTTCAGTCTTAAAGGGAAGAGCGGGTGAATGGATACCGGCAGGGCCTGGGACAAATTGCTATCAGGAAGCTCACTGTGGAGTGTGCCATGCAAGCTCGGCTACCTAAGTGATAGCGGTGGCCAGAACAAGGCTGAATTATCAGAGACGATCCCCAGGGGATCTATAAAGAAGACTTGATCTAATACATGAGAGTTGTCTGATATACGTCCTAAGTACTACAGATACTGAGGACAGAGCAGACAGAGACTGATCACTTGCACTCAAACATGGGGAGATAGACAACAAGGGAATACATAGTTCATCACATGTTGAAGATTAGAAGATAAGTGCCACGGGAAACACTGAGCATAAGGAGGACAGTGAGGGATTTGAGGCTGGCAGGATTCAATTATAGATATGGATGGTGAGGGTTAGCCTGACTGAGAAGGTGACGTCTGAGTGAAAGCAGCCAGCACACAGTCCCAAGATACTGAGCAGGAAGGAACTGATGTGGCCGGTGCAGTAGCGGGGCAGGCGGGAAAGAGTGAGGCAAAAGGGGTCAGGCAGCATCTCAGAGGATGCCGCAAAGGCTGCCCTTTCCAGTCTGAATGAAAAGGAGAGCCTTAGCAGGGCTTTGAGCCAAAAAAGGATTATACCAATGTACAAATCAGGTTCTGGCTTCTATACTGAGTACAGACAACGAAAGTGCAAGATGGAAGCAGGAACATCAGGCAGTATATTGAAATATTCCAATTAATTGTATACTGTTGCACAGTTCCTTACTATGAAAATCTTTGATAATAAAAATTTTTGATGCTAAAACACTTTGTAGAATATAATAAGATTTTAACATATCACACCATCATAAATATATCTATATAAGCCCTAACTATATGAAATTTTTTATTTTGTTTTGAAATTTAGAATCTGGATCATTTGATTTTGGATAAAAGTGAAAAATACTTCTCTAATCAAATTTTCAATTATAGATTGAACCATGGAAAATAAACTACTATATTTTCTGAGGATATGGGTGCTTTAAATATGATGCTAATTTTTGTTTAAAAAAACTGTCAATTGCAAGTTGCGTCTGATAAATAATCTGTTGTTCAGTTTTTAAAGTGCATTAAAATTAAATTTGGGTCTTGCTTTTTGTGTTCACATAGAAAAATTTTAATGTCAGGGACCGTTACTGAAAAAGATTCATGAAGTGTACTTGCATTTTTAATATTATTTTGCATTTAGCTTGAAGAGAATACTGAATTAAAAATGTAAATGTACAGACCACTCACTTATGAATGTGTAAAACTCAAGAAAGTCCACATTATTCCTACAACATGTTGAAAGTGCTTAAGAATTCACACAATCTGTATCTTGTGCCTTTGTTGGCTTTCTGTGAGCTGTAGTTTCTGGGAAGTGAGCAGCTCTCATTCCTGTAACTCCTGTAATTCAGTCATTCGTCTGCCTCCTTCATGAGGATTCAGTATGGCTGTGGTGCTGTTGTCCCTCTGATAGGAACTCTAACTCTGTGTAAAGCCCCAAAGGTCTGTTACTTATTTTTATTTTATATTGTACTATATTTCGTTTACAGTGTTGTGTTTGTTTCAGGTGTATAGCAAAGTGATACAGTTATATATATATATATGAATTAACAAAAGCAGTTCCCGCCTTTTGAAGGGGTGCTCATGGTTTATAACATAAATGGCACTATTTTGAGAGAGGGATAACTTAGGTATGGCACTGGGTTATTTTCTTCTTTCAGCCTGAGGCAGTTGTAAAATAACTTAATGTAGCTTTTTACAACTGGTGGCTCAGAGGTTAAAGCGTCTGCCTCCAATGTGGGAGACCCAGGTTCGATCCCTGGGTCGGGAAGATCCCCTGGAGAAGGAAATGGTAACCCACTCCAGTATTCTTGCCTGGAGAATCCCATGGACGGAGAAGCCTGGTAGGCTACAGTCCACAGGGTCGCAAAGAGTCGGACACGACTGAGTGAGTGAACGGAACGGAATTCTATGGTATTTTTTCATTTGGTGAAATTTTAACTGTTAATGTTTTTGGCATTGCGCTTTGTACCATTTATTAAATAAAAATTTTTTAAAAATGTAAATGTATCATATGATATAAATGATGTAATATGGATTTTAAAAGTTCTTCCTCTTTTGTTTATTGTTTTGTTGCATCAATTATTGTAAATGATGCATATTACTAATAATTTGCTTTACATTATACATAATTTGCATAGCTATCTCCTTTGCTTTATTATGGTGATTTTACTTTTTTGAAGAAAAGCAGAAATATACACTTTTTGTCCATAATAATTGGGATTATAGCATTCCCTGCAGTAGGCCGTGGCAATCTACTCCAGTATGCTTGCCTAAATAATCCCCATGGACAGAGGAGCCTGGCGGGCTACAGTCCATGAGTTCACAAAGAATCAGACACAGCTCAGCAACTAAGCACACATTAAACAACTGAATATAAATTACTGAAACACTAACCTTTTATACTCATTGTTTTTCTGTGTTTTTCATGTTTCTATTTGCCTGTGAGAAAAACACTAATTTTTTAATAAAAGTTATATCAAAGTCTTTATTTTTTTGCTTGCATTTATTTCCATAATTCTACATTTTTTTCCAAAAACAATTTTAGGAATCTTTACTTAAAAACAACCTTATCTTAAAATGGAGTAACTTTGGTTTTACGAGCAGCAAGCAAAGTACAGAAGCAAAAATGCATTACAGGAGCATTAAGTTCTACATTAGGTCACAGGGTCTAATCTGAAATCACACCCATAATATCATTTTTCAGGATATCTGGGAAATAGTTATTTCCCAGGATGTCTGAACCATAGCTACTCTATTTTGACTTTTAATTGTAAAAAAAAAAAAAAAAATTAATAGCCAAAGCAGATTTCACCATTAATGACGTCAGTGCTTTTCTAGGTATGAGAAGATGAAAGAATTGGAAGTCATAAAACCTTTTTCTATCCGAAAGCCTGTTCTTCCAGTTTTTTTTTTTTTTTTTCTTTTTTCAGAGCTCAGAGTGCCTCATTCCTGATTTTCACCCTGAACTTCTTTCAGGGGGTGTGGAATGTCAGCAGTTTGCAATGGTCATGATGTAATCTTTGTAGAGGCAGCTGGCAAGTACCAACTTCCAGTCAGCAGGGTCCCTTCATAGCCACATATCTGACCATGTGACACCATTTCATGGCCATTGTGCCCCGCGGTGCTGGGGAAGGCTCATTCCCAGGTCTAGGGAAGTGATGGACCACTCAGTGTGCTAAAATTGGACCAGGACTTGCAAGTAGCAAAAGTCTCTGGACCACTGTCTTACTAGCCTCCTGGTCCAGGAAAATATTTCCTCTTGTTGCCTTTTCCCATACCCAGAGTCACATTATTACAATTATTGATCTCATATGGAACTGTCAGTTCAGAATTATATCACAGATTCAGTGAAACAAGTGACATAGAAAATAATACAGCCATAGCTAGCAGTTATTAGTAAAATAAGAATTATAAGTCAAGAACTTTCATTAGATAAAGCCTGGTATACCCCAAGTCACCTGACTTCATTCGTTAAATGATTATAGTCTGGTGTTAATCTCCTGGTTGTACATTACGGAGCATTGGACCTTTATCTGAAGATTGGTTACTGAGATAAGCCTTAGAAACTAACCTAGAGTGTCCTTTTTAATAACTTAATTAAATCTTTTAGCAGTATCACGTAACAAGGAATTGTCTCAGCAGTGAGTCTTAGTAAACACTGCTGCTGCTGCTTCTGCTAAGTCACTTCAGTCGTGTCCGACTCTGTGTGACCCCATAGATGGAAGCCCACCAGGCTCCCCCGTCCCTGGGATTCCCCAGGCAAGAACACTGGAGTGGGTTGCCATTTCCTTCTCCAATGTGTGAAAGTGAAAAGTGAAAGTGAAGTCGCTCAGTCGTGTCCGACCCTTAGCGACCCCACGGACTGCAGCCTACCAGGCTCCTCCATCCATGGGATTTTCTAGGCAATAGTACTGGAGTGGCTTGCCATTGCCTTCTCCGTAGTAAACACTAGACATTAACAAAACTAGAAACTTAATTTAACAATTTACAAAACTTAATATTCCGTGACTTTTCATTATGGAGGCCCTGTAGCCAGGGAGGCTTTAACCCATCAAATAAAAAATGAGGTGTGTCAGGGAGCTGGGAAAAGCCAACCAGCCATCTTGGATTTCCCATAGCCCTGACTCTGATTTCTAGCTATTGTTTTTCATTTTCCAATTTAGAAGCAGACTTTTGCCATGGTTTAAGGACATTAGGATGGCACAAGTCTAACAGAGTTTTTGTATAAGCAGAATGAGCTTTTACATGTCTACAAACCCGACAATTGGGTTAATTTCTAAAACTAGCATAGGATCAGGCCTATGGTAGAAAAGCATTTGATTTATATGCAGAGGGCTAAGAAGTCAAGAAAACATTATAAATGATCATAGGAATCAGGTCCAGCATCTTGGGCAAGCTGTCTATCTCTGATGTCGTCGTCTTCTCATCCTGGTGTAATATAGTTTCTTCTGAAAAAAGTCCTTCCATCCAGGTTGGAGACAGTCCTTTATTTTTTATTTTTTTTGAACAGAGGAAAATTTATGCGTCGAACCTGGACTGGTCACTTATGATAATATACATGCTACAATTCCATTCTCTCCAATCATTCCACCTTCACCCTCTCCCACAGAGACAGTCCTTTAAATTATGTCCTTTTTTTTTTCAGTCCTAGTTGCAGGTCACGAGGTATCTGATCTTCATCTAAAGATAGATCACTGAGAAAAGCTTCAGAAACAAACTTAGGGTGTTCTTTAAGAATTCAATTAAATTTTACATTAATATCACATAACAGCAAGGAACTATCCAAGAAATGAGTCTTACTACCTCCATTGGTAGACCGCCATTCACAAACTGGGATTTAACATTTATTGAAACATCTTTTTCTCCCTAAAATCACCCTCATTTTTACCAAATATAACCAAATTAAGACTTGTTTAAAAAATAGATCTGTTCTCAATAAACTTGGCCTGATTATTTATATAACCATAGACCCCCTCTTTTTTTTTTTTTTTTTTGCTGAGATTTTATGGAGTCTCAAACGTAACTTTATTTTTTTTTATTGGAGGCTAATTATTTTACAATATTATATTGGTTGGTTTTAAGAAGACATAAAGGTGGCTAACAAACACATAAAAAAATGCTCAACATCCCTCATAATCAGAGAAATGCAAATCAAAACCACAATGACATACCATTTCACACCAGTCAGAATGGCTGCTATCCAAAAGTCTACATGCAATAAATGCTGTGTGGAGAGAAGGGAACCCTCTTACACTGTTGGTGGGAATGCAAACTAGTACAGCCACTATGGAGAACAGTGTGGAGATTCCTTAAAAAACTGGAAATAGAACTGCCATATGATCCAGCAATCACACTCCTGGGCATACACACTGAAGAAACCAGAATTGAAAGATACACATGTACTCCAATGTTCATTGAAGCACTGTTTATAATAGCCAGGACATGGAAACAACCTAGATGTCCATCTGCAGACGAATGGATAAGAAAGCTTTGGTACATATACACAATGAAGTATTACTCAGCCATTAAAAAGAATGCATTTGAATCAGTTCTAATGAGGTGGATGAAACTGGAGCCTATTATACAGAGTGAAGTAAGCCAGAAAGAAAAACAATACAGTATACTAACGCATGTATATGGAATCTAGAAAGATGCAAATGATAACCCTCTATACGAGACAGCAAAGGAGACACAGATGTATAGAACAGTCTTTGGGACTCTGTGGGAGAGGGTGAGGGTGAGATGATTTGGGAGAATGGCATTGAAACATGTATGTTATCATATGTGAAACGAATCACCAGCTCAGGGTCGATACAAGTTACAGGATGATCGGGGCTGGTGTGAGGGAATGACCCAGAGGGAGAATAAAGAAAAACACTAATTTTTTTGAAATGAGACAATTTAATGTATTATTATTGTTTGCATTATTACCTTATTTTTCCCCTATCTTTTACTTACTATGGCTCATTTTCTTTTTAGACTTGTTCTTTGAACTATTGTAGAACTAATCAATGTTAATGAGGTTATATTTTAAATTATTATTCTAATTAGTTATCCCTTTTAGAAATATAATTAATCCTTTGAATTAATTATTTTCACATGAATATGCATGATGTCTTTTTCTAGGAAGTCTACTTAGTTTGCTGATTGTCCTATTAATTATCTAGATAATTTTTGGTAATCCTCATCCAATAATGTATTGAGGCTTATGTTTATGAAATACTGCTATGACAAGTGACACGACTTGGCAACTGAACAACAATAACTATGGCAAGTGCTATAAGAGCCTTCTACAGTTTCATTATTCTGGCTCACCCTTTCCAAATCTATTCAATTTTCCACACTTCATTCTCTTTCTTTTCTATAACTTAATTTCTCCGATACTTTAGATGCAGTAAAAGAGCTTGCAGTGGTCGATCACAAATATCACTTCATAATTTGAGTGGTCATCAATGTTTCATTCCTCCAGGAATATCTCCTCTTCTTTAGGAATATGAACTCCCATAACTTTATGGAACTAATTCTACCATATTCACTCTATTACAACTCCCAAAGATTCCGGTTGTTGGCTTTGGCCTGTTAATTTTAGCAGTAGATTCATTAGCCAGTGGGGTGAGCTTGTGACACAAACCTAACTAATCAATGTTCTTCTTTTAGGTTTGTTTACTTTCTCAGAATAAAAGCAAATGCTATGAAAGAAGAACTATAAGTGATGAGTTTTCCAGTTGGTAAATTTTTCCAAATTAGTTATTTTGGTGTTCATGTGGTTGCTATAACTTTTGCTGGGACGCCCTTCTAATTTAATGTGATGATTGCACTGCTATATATCCAGATAAAGTAATTTGACCAGAAAATGGAAACAAAATTAGAGACAGTCAATAAAAAGGCATCATTATGATGTTTCCACCCCTGGTTCTAGTTGCCCTTGAATTCAACTGTATGAGGCTCTTTCCTTGGTTTGGTTATATAAGACAATACCAAATTACTTGTCTATTAATAAATTACTTCTGATTGTAATTTTCTACATAGTTGGAATCAGTTTAGGGTCACTAAGTCCCTTGTGACATAGTATATCACATTAGTGGACGTGCAGATATTATGGCTGGGATGAAAGTATTAACTCTGTAGATTGAAATGAGGGGGGAAGATAGATATCTATAACTTGCTCAGGATCATCCCCTTAAACTTATCAAGAATCAGAGAAATGTAACCTTAGGCAAATGATACACTGTTAATTCACTGTATCCATCTGAAGGAAGGAACTGACATAAAAAACAAAGGAATCTTCAGTATTGCCAGGAGAATATTTAAAAACCACTTTACTCACCATGGAAAAAAAGCACCACTAATAAATGTCATATAACTAATATATAATCCCTTATTCCTGACAATAATAGTTCTCTGCCCATGCTCCTAAAGTAATATTAAATCATTATTATCAGGAGATCCTGAATTTATAAGCTAAATTTGGCCTCTGAGCAGATTCACAATTGCTTTCCTAGGCAAGAATGTTGGCTTTTCATTCTTACTTTTCTGCTTGCCTTGTAATTTGAAATTATACTCATAGTGTGACAATACACTTGTGACAGTCAGGTTTTAGAATTGCTAGATGTCTCCTTAGCGTTAAAAAGTAATCCAAAGCCTCAGGTACATATTGATTTATTTTAAAACCAATTCAATAGTTTCTCTAGTGAAAGAATGGAATGAATATCATCTTACTTAGGAACTAAAGAACATATGTCCCAATAGTTTCTGATCACACTTGAAAGCTTGTTCCCTTGGGTACAGTTTCTAGTTTTCAGTTGTTTTGGAGTAGGAAATAAATGGTAAAGTATTAGCAGGCTTCTTCAATATGACATCTCTTATTGCTACAAAGCTACCTTGGCCTAATTCCACACTAAAAGTACCTGAGCATGACACTAGAGAAATTAAATTTTTACAAAGATGTGAAGTGTCAGTTGTAAATTAAATTATAAACCAGCAAACTTTTAAAGTTCTAGAAATAACCAAAATATCCATTGTATGATGAATCTTAAGGTTTAAAACCATGAATTGGTTATTTCCCCTAAAATTTTAGATTAATGTTTGCACAAATGCCATACATTACATATGTGAAGCATTACTAAAGGACCTGAAAATTAGTATGTATTCTAAAAATGTTTAATTAATAAATTGAATAAATTAAAAGCAAAAGAGTTTTTCAAAATTTATAAAGTCTTCTTTATAATTAACATAAAATTCAAAATACTTTGTTTCTCGGATGTGAATCCTTACTCACTCATTCCTTTTCTTCACCTACACTTTGGCCTGTGTTATAGGTAAAAAATGGTACTGGAGTTTATGAACTGATTCACAAAACCTTGGGAACAGATTAAGTAAATAGGGTTTTATGTCTATTCAGTCATTTCAGAGACTGTGAATTGAGGGAGCTCAATATATAGCTGATAAATATATGTTAAGTAGAAAGTGGGCAGAAGGAAGTAATTTCCAAATTGTATGTAAGTGATGCTATGCATTGGGATGACATTACAAAATCTGGGGTTTGGGAGAAAACAAAATGAACAAGGCAGTATTTTGGATCTCTAGAGGCCATAAAGTACTAAGGAGAATGTACATGGGCTTGGATACATCTAAGCCAGTTAAGGGTTTTGCTACATACCACTCTTGCATTATTAAAATAACCAGCATACTGTCAGCTTGAAAAGTAACTGGGTGAATATTTTTTCATTTCAAAACTTTCAAGCTGGCATATTAAAGTATCATTCTTCCTCTTGTTTGGCACTATATTAATGCCTCACAGTTTAAACTTTGTGGGCAATTGGTCAAGAATGCTTATGTTCATGTATTACACTTTTGTCTGTGGAAATTATCTTTTAAATAAAAATGATTAATTTGCCTTCAAATTTTCTAACACCAAGCGTTATTATCAACAAAAAAAAGAGTCAATGAAATTAGCTTTAAACCTCATTTTCAGTTCAGTCACCCAGTCGTGCCCAACTGTTTATGACCCCATGGACTGAAGCACACCAGGCTTCTCTGTCCATTGCCAACACCCAAAGTTTACTCAAACTCATGTCCATTGAGTCCGTGATGCCATCCAACCATCTCATCCTCTTTCGTCCCCTTCTCCTCCCACCTTCAATCTTTCTTAGCATCAGGGTCTTTTCCAATGAGTCAGTTCTTTGTATCAGGTGGCCAGAGTATTGGAGTTTCAGCTTCAGCATCATTCCTTCCAAAAATATTCAGTACTGATTTACTTTAGGATTGACTGATTGGATCTCCTTGCAGTGCAAGGGACTGTCAAGAGTCTTCTCCAACACCACAGTTCAAAAGCATCAATTCTTCAGCACTCATATCCATACATGACTACTGGGAAAACCATAACTTTGACTAGATGGACCATTGTTGGCAAAGTAATGTCTCTGCTTAGGCTGTCGAGTTTGGTCATAACTTCTTCCAAGGAGCATGTGTCTTTTAATTTCATGGCTGCAGTCACCATATACAGGGATTTTGCCAACCCCCCGTCAAAAAAAAAAAAAAAAGTCTCTCACTGTTTCCATTGTTTCCCCATCTATTTGCCATGAAGTGATGGGACTGGATGCCACAATCTTAGTTTTCTTAATGTTGAGCTTTAAGCAAACTTTTTCTCTCTGCCCTTTCACTTTCATCAAGAGGCTCTTTAGTTCTTCACTTTCTGCCATAAGGGTGGTGCCATCTGCATATCTGAGGTTATTGATATTTCTCCCAGCTATCTTGATTCCAGCTTGTGCTTCATTTTAATAATTCCTAAACTCAGTAAGTATGGATATTACAGAAAGTATAACATTGAAATGGGTATTGTAGGCATCAGAAAACACTCCAAGGTTGATACTTTCCCCGATGGACTATGGAATATTTTGAAAGAGATAATACACATCTTATAAAACAAGTTAGAGCGTAAAAAGAAAACAGCGAAAACAGAGCAATGCATTATAAATTGCTAAACTGTCTATAATGAAAGACTATGCTCTATGCTAAAGATTGTATCTTTCATTTGATATTAAAGATTTTAGGATTTGAAATAGCTCAACTGGAATTCTATCATCTCCACTAGCTGTTTTAATATTAATGCTTCCTAAAGACAACTTGACTTCACACTCCAGGATGTCTGGCTTCTAGGTAAGTGATCACATGGTTTTGGTTATCCGGGTTGTTCTAGCTGAGTTATTTCAAATCCTAAAAGATGATGCTGTTAAAGTACTACACTCAATATGCCAGCAAATTTGGAAATCTCAGCAGTGGGCAAGCACTGGAAAATAATGACAATTCCAAAGAAGACCCATGCCAAATAATGTCAAACTACTGCACAGTTGTGTTCATTTCACATACTCGTAAGGTAATGCTCAAAATTGTTCAAAATATTATTCATCAGTAAGTGAAACAAGAACTTGCAGATGTACAAACTGGATTTAGAAAAGGCAGAGGGACCAGATATCAAGTTGCCAACCTCAATTGGATCATGCAAAAAGCAAGGAAATTCCAGAAAAACACCTACTTCTGCTTCATTGACTACATTAAAGCTTTTGACTATATAGATAACCACAAACTGTGGAAAATTTCTCAAGAGATGGGAATACCTGATCATCTTAACCTGCCTCCTGGGAAACCTGTATGCAGGACAAGAAGCAACAGTTAGAAGCAGGCATGGAACACTGGAGTAGTTAAAAATTTGGAAAAGAGTATGTCAAGGCATATTTTATCACCCTGCTTATTCAACTTCTGTGCAGAGTGCATCATGTGAAATGCACGGGTTGGATGAAACTTAAATTGGAGTCAATATTTCTGTGAGAAATATCAAAACACTTAAATTGGAGTCAATATTTCTGGGAGAAATAAAAAAAAACAAATCAGATATGCAGACGATACCACCCTAATTGCAGAAAGTAAAAAAGAACTAAAGAGGCTCTTGATGAAACGGAAAAGGAGAGTGAAAAAGCTGTCTTAAAACTCAACTTTCAATAAACTAAGATCATGACCTCTGGTCCCATTACTTCATGCAAATAGATTGGAGAAAAATGGAAGCAGTGACATATTTTATTTTCTTGGGCTCCAGAATCACTGTGAACAGTGACTGCAGCTGTGAAATTAAAAGATACTTACTCCTGGAAGGAAAGCTATGGCAAATCTAGATAGTGTATTAAAAAGCAGAGACATCACTTTCCTGACAAAGGTCCATATATTCAAAGCTATGGTCGTTCCAGTAGTCATGTACAGATGTGAGAGTTGGACCATAAAGAAGGCTGAGCACCAGAATTGATGCTTTTGAATAATGCAAATGAATCACCTTTGGAAATAGGATCCGGCTTGCACAGTACTGAAGGAGAGACATAACGGTTTCTCAGATGACTTAATTATCAGAAAATTAATACCAACAGAATAAATAGTAGCATCAGTCCTACTAAAAAAGATGTCTTTTATCTCCAAAATGCCATAAGTGGGGTTGAAAAAGCAATTATTTCTACTTCTACCTCTGTTGACTTTGACAGCTGTTTTCAAGGGTTAGAAAATTAGTTCCTAAAGAGGTCACAGCTTTGGCAAACAATTGATTTTTGCTATCAGTATTCTAAATTACTTCAAAAAGTTCCATCTGTCAGAATTTAATTTTTTCTGCCCAATTCTTCTTACACTTGTATTTACAGCTGCCACTCACCCATCCTTTCTCTAACTGGCTAAAAAAGATTTAGCATGTTCTTGACTGTTAATGAAACTAAGCCATGCCGGGTGGGGCCACCCAAGATGGGCAGGTCATGGTAGAGAGGTCTGACAGAATGTGGTCCACTGGAGAAGGGAATGGCAAACCACTTCAGTATTGCCTTGAGAACCCCATGAACAGTATGAAAATGCAAAGTGATAGGATAATGAATGAGGAACTCCCAGGGTTGGTAGGTGCCCAATATGCTACTGGAGATCATTGGAGAAATAACTCCAGAAAGAATGGAGGGATGGAGCCAAAGCAAAAAAAAAAAAAAATACTCAGCTGTGGATATGACTGGTGATAGAAAAAAGGTCCGATGATGTAAAGAGCAATATTACATAGGATCCTGGAATGTCAGTTCCATGAATCAAGGCAAATTGGAAGTGGTCAAACGAGATGGCAAGAGTGAACGTCGACATTTTATGAATCAGTGAATGACAATGGACTGGAATGGGCAAATTTAACTCAGATAACCATTATATCTACTACTATGGGCAGGAATCCCTTAAAAGAAATGGAGTAGCCATAATGGTGAACAAAAAAGTCCGAAATGCAGTACTTGGATGAACTTTTAAAAACAACAGAATGATCTTTGTTCCTTTCCAAGGCAAACCACTCAATATCATAGTAATTCAAGCCTATGACCCAACCAGTAACACTGAAGAAACTGAAGTTGAACGGTTCTATGAAGACCTAAAAGACATTTTAGAACTAACACCCAAAAAGATATCCTTTTCATTATAGGGTACTGGAATGCAAAAGTAGGAAGTCAAGAAACACCTGGAATAACAGGCAAATTTGGCCTTGGAGTACGGAATGAAGCAGGGCAAAGGCTAATATAGCTTTGCCAAGAGAACGCACTGGTCATAGCAAACACCCTCTTCCAACAACACAAGACAAGATGCTACACGTGGAGATCACTAGATGGTCAACAGCAAAATCAGATTGATTATATTCTTTGCAGCCAAAGATGGAGAAGCTCTATACAGTGAGCAAAAACAAGACCAGGAGCTGACTGTGGCTCAGATCATGAACACCTTATTGCCAAATTCAGACGCAAATTGAAGAAAGTAGGGAAAACCACTAGACCATTCAGATATGACCTAAATCAAATTCTTTATGATTATGCAGTGGAAGTGAGAAATAGATTTAAGGGGCTAGATCTGATAGACAGAGTGCCTGATGAACTCTGGACGGAGGTTTGTGACATTGTACAGGAGACAGGGATCAAGATCATCCCTATGGAAAAGAAATGCAAAAAAGCAAAATGACTCTCTGAGGAGGCCGTACAAATAGCTGTGAAATGAAGAGAAGTGAAAAACAAAGAAGAAAAGGAAAGATAAAAGCATCTGAATGCAGAGTTCCAAATAATAGCAATGAGAGATAAGAAAGCCTTCCTCAGTGATCAATGCAAAGAAATTGAAGAAAACAACAGAATGGGAAAGACTAGAGATCTCTTCAAGAAAATTAGAAATACCAGGGGAATATTTCATGTAAAGATGGGCTTGATAAAGCACAGAAATTGTATGGATCTAACAGAAGCAGAAGATACTAAGAAGAGGTGGCCAGAATACACAGAAGAACTGTGCCAAAAAGATCTTCATGACCAAGATAATCACGATGGTGTGGCCACTCACCTAGAGCCAGACATCCTGGAATGTGAAGTGTAGTGGACCTTAGAAAGCATCACTATGAACAAAGCTAGTGGAGGTGATGGAATTCCAGTTGAGCTATTTCAAATCCTGAAAGTTGATGCTGTGAAAGTGCTGCACTCAATATGCCAGCAAATTTGGAAACTCATCAGTGGACACAGGACTGGAAAATGTAAGCTTTAATTCCAATCCCAAGGAAAGGGAATGTCAAAGAATGCTCAAACTACCACACAATTGCACTCATTTCACACGCTAGTAAATTAATGCTCAAAATTCTCCAAGCCAGGCTTCAGCAATATGTGAACTGTGAACTTCCAGATGTTCAAGCTGGTTTTAGAAAAGGCAGAGGAACCAGAGATCAAATTGCCAACATCCGCTGGAACATGGAAAAAGCAAGAGAGTTCCAGAAAAAACATCTACCTCTGCTTTATTGACTATGCCAAAGCCTTTGACTGTGTGGATCAAAATAAACTGTGGAAAATTCTGAAAGAGATGGGAATACCAGACCACTTGACCTGCTTCCTGAGAAACCTATATGCAGGTCCGGAAGCAACAGTTAGAACTGGACATGGAACAACAGACTGGTTACAAATAGGAAAAGGAGTACATCAATGCTGTATATTTTCACTTTGCTTATTTAGCTTATATGCAGAGTATATCATGAGAAATGCTGGTCTGGAAGAAGCACAAACTGGAATCAAGATTGCCGGTAGAAATATCAATAACCTCAGATATGCAGATGACACCACCCTTATGGCAGAAAGTGAAGAGGAACTAAAAGGCCTCTTGATGAAAGTGAAAGAGGAGAGTGAAAAAGCTGTCTTAAAACTCAACATTCAGAAAACTAAGATCATGGCATCTGGTCCCATCACTTCATAATAAATAGATGGGGAAACACTGTCAGACTTTATTTTGGGGCTCCAAAATCACTGCAGATGGTGTTTGCCGCCATGAAATTAAAAGGCCCTTACTCCTTGGAAGGAAAGTTATGCCCAACCTAGATAACCTATTAAAAAGCTGAGAGATTACATTGCCAACCAAGGTCCATCTAGTCAAGGCTATGGTTTTTTCAGTGGTCATGTATGGATGTGAGAGTTGGACTGTTAAGAAAGCTGAGTGCCGAAGAATTGATGCTTTTGAACTGTGATGTTGGAGAAGACTCTTGAGAGTCCCTTGGACTGCATGGAGATCCAACCAGTCCATCCTAAAGAGATCAGTCCTGGGTGTTTATTGGAAGGACTGATGCTACAGCTGAAGTTCCAATACTTCGGCCACCTTGTGGGAAGAGTTGACTCATTGAAAAAGACCCCAATGCTTGGAGAGATTGGGTGCAGGAGAAGAAGGGGACGACAGAGGATGAGCTGGCTGGATGGCATCACTGACTCGATGGACATGGATTTGGGTGGACTCCGGTAGTTGGTGATGGACAGGTAGGCCTGGCGTTCTGTGAGTCATGGGGTCTGAAAGAGTCAGACACGACTGAGCGACAGAACTGAACTGAGTGTTAAACGTTCATTCCCACTGATTCCTTAATTGAATTGCAATATAGAATACGATGAAGAAGTATTGAATAAAGTCACAAATTCGGTTGTCTTTCAAATGTTTTTAATTATATATGTTAGGCTTTGTGTAATACAGCTTTTTTTTTTTTTTCTTACTTTGTTGAAAGAATTTAAAATGGTTTATATCTCTGTGAAATAATCATATGGAATAAGTCTGGTAATCTCACCCCGTTTCTGTGTCCTTTCCTTTCACTAACCCTCACTGAGAGTTCATGCCTTGTCTTTTCCTAAAATTACACCACTCTCCTTTCAGTGAGAAAAGAGTAGCTCTGAAGAGGGTCCCATGAGTGCTTCCAGGCACTGTTAATAAGGAGTTTATGCTTCTACTCGAGTCTCTAGGATCTTTCCAACCTATCGCACCCCAGCACAGTCCTGGGCACTATACTACCATCTCTGCTTTTATTATTGTTGTTGTTCAGGTGCCAAGTCGTGTCCAATGCTTCATGACCCCATCGACTGCAGCCCACCAGGCTACTCTGTCCTTCACCATCTCCTGGAGTTTGCCCAATTTCATATCCATTGCATTGGTGATGCCATCCAACCATCTCATCCTCTGTCATCCCCTTCTCCTCTTGCCCTCAATCTATCCCATCATCAGGGTCTTTTCCAATGAGTTGGCTCATTGCATCAGGTGGACAACTTATCGGAGCTTCAGCATCAGTCTTTCCACTGAGTATTCAGGGTTAATTTCTTTTAAGATTGACTGGTTTGATCTCCCTGCTGTCCAAAAGACTCTCAGGAGTCTTCTCCAGCATCACAGTTCAAAAACATCAATTCTTTGGCTCTCTGCCTTTTTTATGATCTTGCTTTCATAACCTTATGTGAGTCTACTGCAAAGTAGGGACTACTGGAAAGACCATAGCCTTGACTATATGGGCTTTTGTCAGCAAAGTGATGTCTTTGCTTTTTAACACACTCTCTAGGTTTGTCATAACTTTCCTGCTTTTTCTTACACATGGAGTATTTTTTGTTGTTGTTGTTTGTTTGTTTCTATTGACCCATTCCTATTTGCATACAAACTCACAGTTATTTTGCTCCTTTTAAAAGAAACAGAGGAACAAAATTCCATTCTCTTTTATCTCCAACCACCATCAGAAAACACTGTCCCTCCTTTAAGGTTCCAGAAGCTTATCCTCACCTTTGGGACAAAGGCGAGTTTCCTTACTGGGCTACTGAGCTTTTCACCCTCAGCTCTGACATCTTAAGGTCCTGTCACTCTGAAATCACTTCTTAACTACAGTCCCCTGCTCCCAAGGGTTCACTGTGTGAGCTGTCTTTGTCAAAGCCAGAACCAGGTCATTGTAAGGGCCACAGGTTATCTGTCTTTTTACCTCCGTATTCCTGGTACTTAACACAAGACAGGCAATCAGAAAATATTTTCATTTGAGTGAATAAATGAAGGGAGAAAGAACAGAGGACACTCAGTGCTGCTCAATAAATATTTGTTGACTAACCAACTGAAAAAGAAAAAAAAATGTTCGCAGTAAAAAAAATACAGCAATTTGTTTTTGAAGCATGATTTATAGATTCTTAGATGATACTGGACATCATAATTTCTAACATTCTGTTTGTTTAAATGTAAAACTCTAATACAAAGTTTCTTCCTAACCAAATAGAAATAAAATGTTCTTTTTCCATTACGTTTTGCAAAGTTATTTCTCATGCGTTTTCTGAAATAATGACAGGTCATCAATGTGATTCAAAATTTCACAACCCTCAAAATAAACGTTGATTTCCTAAAATGTTCTTTTGTAATGGTGGATCTACTCTATTGACGATACAATTTTTCTTCATGAGATCGCAGTGTAAGAATTTATCTTTCTTTACTTTGTGGGGAAATGAGTGTTTTCAAACAGGATAAACTATATATAAAGTAAGTGTACCTCCCATTGTGGTTGGCAGGAAGCTTGTACTTCACATTCCGACTTCACTTCTGTAAGTGAGAAAGAAATCTGAATTCTTTGTGAAAGCCACTTATTAAAAGCCACTTATTACTCTGGCTTCTTTGAACTCTGTTTTAGTATAGGGTTTCCATTATGCAAAAAAAGAAAAAAATGCTTTTGAACTATTGGCTATGTATACATGTATATATACTGTATATATATGTATATATATATATTATATATATATAGGAGATGGAGATGAAAGCTGGCATTTGGAATTACTTGAAGAGAAGTAGCTAAATGAACAAAAGACACCAAAAGTAATCTAGAAAATATAAAATTTGCCTTTTTCTCCATACTCAGATTTCATAGATTCAAGGAGTGAAGAGAAAAATTTCATTTAAAAAAATCTCCAATATGTATTGGTCTTCCCTGGTGGATCAGCCACTTAACTTTTATTGATGTTCAGGCTATTTATAAATGTCTATATACCACATATATCCTGTTTTACATATTTTATTTATTTATTTGACTATGTTGGGTCTTCCTTGCAACATGCAACATGAGGGCTCTCTAGTTGTGACATGAATGTTCTCTAGTTGTGATGCTCAGGTTCTAGAGCTCATGGGTCAGTAGCTGTGGTGTGGGGGTTAGTTGATCCCCAGCATGTGAGTTATTAGTCCCCTGACTGACCAGGAATTGAACCCATGTCCCCTGCTTTGCAAGGTGGATTTTTAACCAGTGGAACCCCCGGGGAAGTCCCACTTCCTTATACTCTGAAATAATCGTTGTTCACCAACACATTGATATTGATGCACTGAAAATAATTTAGCATTTAATACATAAAGTTATATGTTGTTGATTATCATTTTTCAATCAATAAAAAAAGCTTTACCAGTGAGAAAATGCCTTATTTCACTTACTAGGATTATTTTCCAATCTTGTTTTATTTAAACATATAATTCTACTCTAAGTTCTGTCATACTCCTGAAAATCTGAAGTTTCACAACAGACTCTTAATCCATCTTACATTTTACAACTAGTGAATGACAAATTAATTAGTTAATTTTAGCTGAGCCTTTCAATATGCATTGAAAAATAAAAACACTGTGTTCCTATAGACATACTTTTTTATTTTTATTTTTTTCTTCTTTTTTTTAAAATTTTTATTTTTATTGGAGGTTAATTATTTTACAATATTATATTGGTTGGTTTTGCCATACATTGACATGAATCCGCCCCGGGTGTACATGAGTTCCCCCTCCCTAACCCCCCTCCCACCTTCCTCTTCCCCTTATCCTCCCTCTGGGTCATCCCCACATACCAGCCCTGAGCATCCTGTAACATGATTGGGACTATGTGGGAGAGGGTGAGGGTGTGATGGTTTGGGAGAATGGTATTGAAACATGTATATTATCATATGTGAAACGAATCGCCAGTTCAGGGTGGATGCATGTTATAGACATACTTTAATGTGAAGACTCTGAGGCTTATTCTCTAGAAATCTAGATTCACATGGAACATGACTTAAAATCTTGTGTTGGACATATTAAGTGCTAAAGGGATCTTTTGTGATAGATACACACACACACACACACAAAGACACACAGTTTTGAGATTTGAAGGCAATCAAATATGTGTTAATAAAATAATGGGGGACCAAATACAATATAAGGTGGGGGGTACTTCCAACCTCTGGGTTATATTAATAAAACTAAAGAATTCTGAATAAATCTGAGTACATTTAAGTGAACTTGATACCAGAGCAAATGTTTAAAACTTTTGTGAAAAGAAAGAATATAGTTCAGCCTCTGTCATCTAATGCATATTTTTGGATAAGTGTTTCAATGTATTTTTCTTTTTCTTTGTTTTCTACTTTGTAGAACCCTTAGAAAGAACATCACCAGAAGAATAAAGAAATATATTGGATAATCACTGTAGGCATCCTGTTCTCAGGAGCAGTCTTTACACTTTTCTCCCCTGAGTAAAAGCAGCAGAGATGCACAGCCACCAGACAGATACAGAGCAGGCTTCCTCCATCACTTGTCAGGCATTCTTATCTCACAGAGAAAACTAAGTGGACTCTCTCAGCTCAATTTTAAATATATGAACACCACAAAAGTAAGATACGTAAGAAACTTTAATAGTAGAAGTGAGTCAAGTCTCTCATGAAGATGGGTTATAAGTGACAGCTCTTCATGAAGAGTAAAGCTTGTGCTATTGCTTATCTCCCTTCTGCCTCACTTAGGGGACAGAACACTTCTTCATGAACATGTTGCGGTGGTTACCAAATGTGGCTATAGAATACATTTTTTTTTCTGAAGTTTTTTCTGAAATTATCTACATTACCATATGTAAAATAGATAACCAATGGGAATTTGCTGTATGGCTCAGGAAACTTAAACAGTGGCTCTGTATCAACCTAGACAAGAGGGAGTTTCAAAAGGGAGGGCATATATGTATACCTATGGGTGATTCATATTGAGGTTTGACAGAAAAGAGCAAAATTCTGTAAAGCAATTATCCTTCAGTAAAATAAATAAATTTTTAAAAAGTTAAAAAGGAATTAAATAATTTATATCGATTGTAGCAGAGGTTTACTTAATGTTCATTTTCTATATAGTTCGGGGAAATGAACAATCTTTTCTACTATATAGCAGACTTCATTTGAAGTTAAGCAATAGTTACATATTACATGCAATCAGAATTCAGCTGTTAAATATAACTTTCTTTTTCATCTAAAGAAGAGAAACCAGGAAGAAATAGATAGTCTTGTTTCATTAGCAATTGCTGTGTGAAATTATTCTTTCAGCTCTTTAATAAAGATTTTTGGCTTTCTTCCTTTGATCGGCAATGAACTGATAAGACAAAGTAACTGGACACATTTCTTAAATTTCACTTGACCTCTGTCTTCAATATAGCTTCTTTGTACACAAATGATAAAATAAAATTTGGACATTTTTATGTTGATGATAACTGGAATTAGAATCTTAATAACTATTTGTCAATTCTGAAAAAAGCAAGAAAATGTTACTACTTATGGGAAATTTTTCTATGGCAGAATAATGAATCAAGATGCTAATATTAAATTCAAAGGAATCTTATAAAAGTGAGCATTATTTTGGAAGATCAAATGATAATTAAATGGTTCATATCTGTTTTAGTTGATTGATTTTTACTTATACTTTTCCTACTATTTTGTCACATGGAGTTATCCAGATGGAATTAATTCCATCCCTTTTACCTTTCCAATACACTGGAGTGAATCCATTTCTTTGTAGTCTGTTTCTTTATCTGATTTTCATGAGGGGAGACATTACAGGGAATTCCAGATGCATTAACCTAAACAACTAAAATAATCTTCTTGAGCATCACTTTACTCGCGTATAAACTTGATACAGTATTTCTTACATCTCATTGAGCTAGAGTTGCAAAATTTAGCAAATGAAAGTATAAATATGAATTTCATATAATTTTTAGCATGTGTGTGCATGCACAATGTGTCCAGCTCTTTGCAAACCCATGGACTGTGACAAGCCATTTCCTAATTCCAGGATTTTTTTTTTTTTAAACACAAGTGTGCCCTGATTTTTTAGTACAAGTATGTCCCAAATAGTGTATGGAAAATATTACACTAGAAATATATTCACTATTCCTATGAAATCTGAATTGAATAAGGTTCCATCTTTAACCTGGCAATACTACATTGTGTTGTTTTGGGGATTAAATCAAATGACTTATCTAGCATGTCTGATAAAAATGATAAATACTTGACAATATTTTTTTTCTTGCCTTGTCCTGTGATTTATTTTATGAAAGAAACATGACTTAAATTAGGCCATTTCTTTATATCCTGTATCTGGTGAAAAGCCTGACATATTATAAGGACATTAGTAAATATATATAGAACAGAATAAATGAAATGTGTGTATATCTATGTTCAGGGGCTGAAGCTGAGGATTATTTAGCATGAAAACAGGAGATTGGTTATGATAAAGGCTGGCAATTTGACAGAGTAGAAGGACGTACAATCATCCCTTCTTATGAAAACACCGAAAACTGCTAAAAACCATCATCAACAACAACAAAATGGTGGAACCTACCAAAAAACATACATTACATCCAAAGACAGAGAAGTCACATGAGACAATAGGTGAGGTGTAATTGCAATAAAATAAAATCTCAAGCCTGACAGGTCAGTGACCCGCAAATGGGAAATTAATTGTACCACAAAAGTTTTCCCAGAGAAGTGAAAATCCTGAGCCTCACATCTAGAGGTATAGCAATGGGAAGAGGGACCCCCAGAGAATCTGACCACTGTGATTTATGAAGGCCACTGTGATTTGATCACAGGGATTCCACAGGACTGGAAGAAATAGAAACTCCACTCCTGAAGGGTGCACAAAGGTCAAATGCACACCCGGACCCAGCAGTGAAACCATAAGATATTGGGCCATAAATTTCCTACTAGTACTGGAGGCTTCCTGCAGAGACAGGGGTAAACTATGACTGATTGTGGGGATAAAGACGCTGGTGGCAGCATTGTTGGCAAGTATTTATTAGTATGAGACTTCCTGGAGTCCACCAATTCCTCCCAAAGACATACCGCCAACCAACAGACTGTAGTCTTCAGTGCCGGGATGCCTCAGACCAAACAACCAACAAGGTGAGATCACAGCCCCACAAATCAACACACAGGTTGTGTGAAGTCTTATGGAGCATGTCCCTACCTACCAAGGGACAAGACCCAGATCCACATATGAGTGGGCAGGAACCAGTCTCTCCCACCATGAAGCTTGCACAAACCTCTTAGTCTCATCCACCAGGGGGAAGACAGCAGAAGTAAGAAGCTTGTGGAATGGAAACTGCATGTGGAATGGAAACTGCAGTTACAGAAAGTTAGACAAGATGATATGGCAGAGGGATATGTCTCAGATAAAGAAACAAGATAAAACTCCAATAAAGCAACTAACTAAAGTAGGGATAAGCAATCTACCAGAAAAATAATTCAGAATAATGATAGTGAAACTTATCTGAGATCTTGGAAAAAGAATGGAGGCACAGATTGAGAAAATATAAGACATACTTAAGAAAGACTTACACGAACTAAAGAACAAACAAGTAGAAGTGAATGATACAATAACTGAAAAGAAAAATACAACAGAAGGAATCAATAGAAGAGTAACTAAGACAGAAGAATGGATAAATGATCTAGAAGACAGAATGGTGGACATCATTGCCACAGAACAAAATAAAGAAAAAACAATGAAAATAAGGGAAGATAGTCTAAGAGACCTCTGGGGTAACATTAAATGAACCAACATTGACATTATAAATGTCCTGGAAGGAGAAGAGAGAGACAGAGAGATGGCCTGGGAAAATATTTGAAAAGTTTTCAAAAAGTGGTTGAAGCATTCCCAAATGTTAGAAAGGAAGCAGTCACTCAAGTTTAGGAAGTGCAGAGAGTACTAGGCAGGATAAATCCAAGTAGGAACACACCAAGACGTATATTCATCAAACTGATCAAAACTAAAGGCAAAGAAAAAAAAATTAAAGCAAACAGGGGGAAAGGAAAAGGGGAAAAGCAACAAATAACAAAAGGGAAAATGTATTATTTGTATGGAAACACAAAATACTGAAACCCTGAATAACTGAAGGGTTATTCAAAACCCTGAATAACTGAAACAATCTTGAGAGGGTAAAGCAGAGCTGTAAGAATTAGGTTCTCTGTCTTCAGACTATACTACTAAGTTACAGTGATCAAAACTGCATGGCACTGGCACAAAAAAGAAATATAGATCAAAAGAAAAAGATTAAAAAAAAAAAAAAACCCTAGAAGAACCAAATCAATAAAATCAGAAATGAAAATGGAGAGATCACAACCGACAACACAGATATACAAACGATTATTGGAGAATACTATCAGCAATTATATGGCAATAAAATGAATAACCTGGAAGAAATGGACAAATTCCTAGAAAAGTACACCTTTCCAAAACTGAACCAGGAAGAAATAGAAAATCTGAACAGACCCATCACCAGCATGGAACTAGAGGCTGTAATCAGAAATCTTCCAGCAAACAAAAGCCCAGGTCCAGACGGCTTCACAGCTGAATTCTACCAAAAATTTAGAGAAGACCTAACACCTATTCTACTCAAACTTTTCCAGAAAACTTCTGAGGAAAGGAAACTTCCAAACTCATTCTATGAGGCCACCATCACCCTAATCCCAAAACCTGGTAAGGATCCCACAAAAAAAGGAAACTACAAGCCAATATCACTGATGAGCATAGATGCAAAAATACTTAAGAAAATTCTAGCAATCAGAATCCAACAACACATTAAGAAGATCATACATCACGACCAAGTGGGCTTTATCCCAGGAATGCAAGGATTCTTCAATATCCGCAAATCAATCAACATAATACACCACATTAACAAACTGAAAAATAAAAATCATATGATTATTTCAATAGATGCAGAGAAAGCCTTTGACAAAATTCAACATCCATTTATGATAAAAACCCTCCAGAAAGTGGGACTAGAAAGGACATATCTCAACATAATAAAAGCTATATATGACAAACCCACAGCAAACATTATCCTCAATGGTGAAAAGCGGAAAGCATTTCCCCTAAAGTCAGGAACAAGACAAGGGTGCCCACAATCACCACTGCTATTCAACATAGTTCTGAAAGTTTTGGTTATAGCAATCAGAGCAGAAAAAGACATAAAAGGAATCCAAATTGAAAAAGAAGAAGTAAAACTTTCACTGTTCGCTGATGACATGATCCTCTACACAGAAAACCCTAAAGACTCTACCAGAAAACTACTAGAGCTAATCAATGAATACAGTAAAGTTGCAGGATATAAAATCAACACACATAAATCATTTGCATTCCAATACAGTAATACATACTTAGGAATATATCTACCTAAGGAAACAAAAGACTTGTACATAGAAAACTATAAAACACTAGTGAAAGTAATCAAAGAGGACACTAATAGATGGAGAAATATACCGTGTTCGTGGATTGGAAGAATAAACATTGTAAAAATGAGTATACCACCCAAAGTAATTTATACATTCAATGCAATCCCTATCAAGATACCAATGATATTTTTCACAGGACTAGAACAAATAATCTCACAATTTGTATGGAAATACAAAAAACCTCGAATAGCCAAAGCAAACTTGAGGAAGAAAAATGGAATTGGGGGAATCAAGCTGCCAGACTTCAGGCTCTACTACAAAGCCACAGTCATCAAGACAGTATGGTACTGGCATAAAGACAGTGGAACAAAATAGAACAAAATAGAAAGCCCAGAGATAAACCCACGCACCTATGGACACCTTATCTTTGACAAAGGAGGCAAGGATATAATATGGAGAAAAGACAGTCTCTTCGACAAGTGGTGCTGGGAAAACTGGTCAGCCACTTGTAAAAGAATGAAACTAGAACACTTCCTAACACCATACACCAAAACAAACTCAAAATGGATTAGAGAGCTAAAGGTAAGACCAGAAACTATAAAACTCCTAGAGAGGAACGTAGGCAAAACACTCTCTGACATAAATCACAGCAGGGTCGTCCATGACCCACCTCCCCGACTATTGGAAATAAAAGCAAAAATAAACAAATGGGACCTAATTAAAATCAAAAGCTTCTGCAAAGCAAAGGAAACTATAAGCAAGGTGAAAAGACAGACTTCAGAATGGGAGAAAATAATAGCAAATGAAACAGGATTAATATAAGGATTAATTAATATAAGATAAAGGATTAATCTCCAAAATATACAAGCAGCTCCTGCAGCTCAATTCCAGAAAAATAAATGACCATATCAAAAAATGGGCCAAAGAACTAAACAGACATTTCTCCAAAGAAGACATAAAGATGGCAAACAAACACATGAAAAAATGCTCAACATCCCTCATAATCAGAGAAATGCAAATCAAAACCACAATGAGATACCATTTCACACCAGTCAGAATGGCTGCTATCCAAAAGTCTACATGCAATAAATGCTGGAGAGGGTGTGGAAAGAAGGGAACCCTCTTACACTGTTGGTGGGGATGCAAACTCGTACAGCCACTATAGAGAACAATATGGGGATTCCTCAAAAACCTGGAAATAGAACTGCCATATGATCCAGCAATCACACTCCTGGGCATACACACCGAAGAAACCAGAATTGAAAGAGACACATGTACTCCAATGTCCATCACAGCACTGTTTATAATAGCCAGGACATGGAAGCAACCTAGATGTCCATTTGCAGACGAATGGATATGAAAGCTTTAGTACATATACACAATGGAGTATTACTCTGCCATTAAAAAGAATGCATTTGAACCAGTTCTAATGAGGTGGATGAAACTAGAGCCTATTATACAGAGTGAAGTAAACCAGAAAGAAAAACACCAATACAATATACTAACGCATATTTATGGAATTTAGAAAGATGCAAATGATAACCCTGTATACGAGACAGCAAAAGAGATACAGATGTATAGAACAGTCTTTGGGACTCTGTGGGAGAGCGTTAGGGTGGGATGGTTTGGGAGAATGGCATTGAAATATGTATGTTATCATATGCGAAACGAATCACCAATTCAGGGTCGATACATGTTACAGGATGCTCGGTGCTGGTATGCGGGGATGACCCAGAGGGAGGATAAGGGGAGGAGGAAGATGGGAGGGGGGTTAGGGATGGGGAACTCATATACACCCGGGGCGGATTCATGTCAATGTATGGCAAAACCAACCAATATAATGTTGTAAAATAATTAGCCTCCAATAAAAATAAAAATTAAAAAAAAAGAAAGTGAAAAGTGAAAAAAAATAGAATTAACTCTTAAAGAATTAGATTATCAATCTTTTACTTTATTTTTCGCCTTTACATTGATAGTCTCCTTCACCCTAAGATTATGAAATTATCCATGTAAATTTTCTTCTAGTATGTTTATTGTTTTATTTATGTTTGTATATGGCATACGTCAGCAAACTATAGCCCTTGGGTTTAATCCAGCCAGTTACTTATTTTTGTAAATAAAGATTTATTGGGATGCAGCAAAATAAAAAACAAAAACCGAAATTTACCTAAGAACTCATGGTCAATTAATGTATGACAAAGGAGGCAGTACCACAGAATGCAGGGAACACACACTCCTCAATAAATGGTTCTGGGAAAACGGGACAGTTATTTGTTAAAAAATGAAATCAGGACACTCTTTAACACCACACACAGAAATAAACTCAAAATGGATTAAAGATCTAAGTGTAAGACCAGATACTATAAACCTCTTTAGAGGAAAACATAGGCAAATGCTATTTGACATAGCCACAGCAATATCTCTTTTGATCCATCTCCTAAAGAAATGGAAATAAAACCTATAATAAATAAATGGGGCCTAATTAAACTCAGAAGCTTTTGCACAGCCGGGGAAAGCGTGATAGACAAAACCAAAAGATAATCTATAGAATGAAATAAAATATTTGCAAATAATGCTACTGATGATAGATTAGTCTTCAAAATTTACAAATAGCTCATGTGGGTCAATGAGCAAACAAACAAGCAACCCACGCAAAAAATGGGCAGATGACCTAAAGAGACATTTCTCCAAAGGAAAAACACAGATGACTAAGAGGCACATGAAAAAATGTTCAACATGGGTAATTATTGAAGAGACGGAAATTACAACTACAATGAGATATCACATCAAACTAGGTAGAATGGCCATCATCAAAAAAATCTAAAAACAATAAATTTTGGAGGTGTGGAGAAAAGGAAATCCTCTCACACTTTTGGTGAGGATGTAAATTGGTACAGCCTTTATGGAGAACAGTATGGGGGAGCCCTTAAGAAACTAGTAATAGAACGACCATAAAATCCAGTAACCCCAGTCCTGAGCATATACCATCTGAAGAAAAACATGGTCCAAAAGGATACAAGCACCCCAATATTCATTGCAGCACTGTTCACAAAAGCCAAGGCATGGAAGCAACTTAAATAGATGTATAAATAAAGAAGATGTGGTAAATACATACAATGGAATACTGCTTAATCATTAAAAGAATGGAATAATGTCATTTGCAACAACATGGATGGAACTGGTAATCGTTATAATAAATGAAGTTAAGTCAGACAAAGACAATATCATATATTGCTTGTATGTTGAATCTAAAAAAAAAAAAAAAACTTATTTGCAAAACAGAAACAGATTCATAGACTTAGAAGACTAACTTGGTAGGGGGAGATAGATTGGCAGTTTGGGACCGATATATAAACACTGCTATTTAAAATAGATTGTCAACAAGGACTTACTGTGTAGCATAACAAACTCTGTTCACCATTCTGTAATAACCTAATTGGGAACATAATTTGAAAAAGAATATATACGTATGTATATGTACAACAATTACTTTGCTGTACACCTGAAATTAACACAATATTGTTAATTGTGCTCTAATATAAAATAATAGCATTTATAAAGTATATTTTATCTTGAAAAAATAAAAATGAACTAAAATATGTAAAATAACATATAAAAAAGAAATGGGGATATTAATACATTTATGACTTATCAACATATTTAAGCACTAATTGACCACTATTTTGTGGAATTAGAGACCTAGAAAAACTTTGGTATATATTTTAGTCTATTCTTCTTTCCTCAGAGAACATGAAACATAAACTATACTGGGATAACCACAACATTTAACATTAATTAAAGACTCCAGTAACTGAACGTTTATAATTTCCCTTAATATTGTCCCACTTGTAACATTTAAGCTTCTCTTTGAGAATAGCTGTCAATAACACTAGTTTTAAAGTTCTTTGTATATGTATAGGTGTGTGTTAATATTGTTGTTGTTGTTGTTCAGTTACCCAGTCATGTCAGAATATTTGTGACCCCATCAACTGCAGCAAGCCAGGCCTCCCTGACCCTCACCATCTCCTGAAGTTTGCCCAAGTTCATGTTCATTGTATCAGTGATGCCATCTAGCCCTCTGATCCTTTTTGCCCTCTTCTCCTTCTGCCCTTAATCTTTCTCAGCATCAGAGACCATTCCAATGAGTCATCTGTTCGCATCAGATGACCAAAATACTAGAGTTTCAGCTTTAGCATCAGTTCTTCCAGTGAATATTCAGGGTTGATCTCCCTTAAGATTGATCGACTCCTTGCTGTCTAAGGGACTTTCAGGAGTTTTCTCCAGCACCACAGGTCAAAGGCATCAATTCTTTGGCATTCTGCTTTCTTTAAGGTCCAGCTCTCATATCTATACACGACCACTAGGAAGACCATAACTTTGACTATATGGACCCTTGTCAGCAGAGTAATGGCTGCTTTTCAACATACTGTCTAAGTTTGTCATTGCTTACCTGTCAAGAAGCTATTGTCTTCTGATTTCATGGCTGCAGTAACCATCCACAGTAATTTCAGAGCTCAAGAAGAGGAAATTTGTCACTACTTCCACCATTTCCCATTCTATTTGCATGCAATAATGGGGCCAGGTGCCATGATCTTGATTTTGTTTTTTAGTAGTTAGCTTTAAGCCAGCTCTTTCACTCTTCTCCTTCACCCTCATTAAGAGGGTCTTTAGTTCCTCTTCTCTTTCTGCCATTAGAGTGGTATCATCTGCATACCTGAGACTGTTGATATTTCACCCACATATCTTGATTCCAGTTTGTAACTCATCCAGCCTGGCATTCCTCATGATGTGTTCAGCACAATATATTTATATTTAATTTAAATAAAACATTGTCCTGGAGCGGGGGTCAGCAACTATGGACCCTGGTCCAAATTTGACACACCACTTGGTTTTATATGGTCTACATCCATGAGCTTTTAAAAATAGTTTCTATATTTGGTAGTCTTTCCGGGGAAAAAAAAATTAAAGAATTACAATTTGTGACATGTGAAAATCATATGAAATTGAAACTAAATAAAAGTTTATTGGAACACAGCAACATCTACATATCAATTTGTTTACATACATTCCTTTTTAAAAATTAATTTATTTATTTTAATTGGAGGCTAATTACTTCACAGTATTGTGGTGGTTTTAGTCATACACTGACATGAATCAGCCACGGGTGTACATGTGTCTCCCCGTCCTGAAGCCCCCTCCAATCTCCCTTCCCATCTGATCACTCTAGGTTGTCCCAGGGCACTGGCTTTGAGTGCCTTACTTCATGCATTGAACCTGGACTGGGGATCTATTTCACATATGATAATAGACTTGTTTCAATGCTACTCTCACAAATCACCTCACACTTGCTTTCTCTCACAGTGTTCAAAAGTCTCTTCTTTATGTCAGTGTCTCTTTTGCTGTCTCGCATATAGGGTCATAGTTACCATCTTTCTAAATTCCATATATATGTATTAATATACTGTATTGGTGTTTTAATTTCTGACTTACTTCACTCTATAATAGGCTTCAGTTTCATCCACCTCATTAGAACTGACTCAAATGTGGGTTTTTTGTTTGTTTGTTTGTTTGTTTGTTTTGTAGCTGAGTGATATTCCACTGCATATATGTACCACAAATTTCTTAACCATTCATCTGCTGATGGACATTTAGGTTGTCTCCATGTCCTAGGTATTGTATGTTTGCATAATTTCTATGGTTGCTTTAGCATTATGTGGTGATTAGTTTCATGTATTAATTTCACTATGCTATGCTATTTAGTTGTTTAGTCCAACGTTTGCCTTTGCAAGCTATGCAAACTTTGCAAGCTATGCCAAAGTCTTTGACTGCATGAATCACAATAAACTGGAAAATTCTGAAAGAGATGGGAATACCAGACCACCTGACCTGCCTCTTGAGAAATCTGTATACAGGTCAGGAAGCAAAAGTAGAACTAAACATAGAACAACAGACTGGTTCCAAACAGGAAAAGGAGTACTTCAAGGTTGTATATTGTCACCCTGCTTATTTAACTTATATGCAGAGTACATCATGGGAAATGTTGGTTTGGAGGAAGCACAAGCTGGAATCAAGATTGCCTGGAGAAATATCAATAACCTCAGATATGCAGATGACACTACCCTTACGGCAGAAAGTGAAGAAGAACTAAAGAGTCTCTTGATAAAAGTGAAAAAGGAGAGTGAAAAAGTTGGTTTAAAGCTCAACATTCAGAAAACTAAGGTCATGGCATCTGGTTCCATCACTTCATGACAAATAGATGGGGAAACTGTGGAAACAGTGGAAGACTTTGTTTTCTTGGGCTCCAAAATCGCTGCAGATGGTGACAGCAGCCTTGAAATTAAAAGACACTTACTTCTTAGAAGAAAAGTTATGACCAACCTAGACAGCATATTAAAAAGCAGAGGCATTATTTTGTCAACAAAGGTCAGTCTAGTCAAGGCTATGGTTTTTCCAGTAGTCATGTATGGTTGTGAGAGTTGGACTATAAAGAAAGCTGAGCACTGAAGAATTGATGCTTTTGAACTGTGGTGTTGGAGAAGACTCTTGAGAGTCCCTTGGACTGCAAGGAGATCCAACCAGTCCATCCTAAAGGAGATCAGTCCTGGGTGTTCATTGGAAGGACTGATGTTGAAGCTGAAACGCCAATACTTTGGCCACCTGATGCAAAGAAGTGACTCATTTGTAAATGACCTGATACTGGGAAAGATTGAAGGCAGGAGGAGAAGGGGACAACAGAGGATGAGATGGTTGGATGGCATCACTGACTCAATGGACATGAGTTTGACTTAATTATTGGAGTTAGTGATGGACAAGGAGGTCTGGTGTTCTGCAGTCCCTGGGGTAGCAAAGAGTTGGATACAACTGAGAGACTAAACTGAACTGAACTGAACTTGATTAAACAACTAGGTATTTTGAAGACGTGATTCACATTTACAATCAACTGATTTTAGATAACCTGAAGTGGCCCAATCCAAGAGTTTGCAGTCATTATGGTAGACTATAGGCGCTGTGGTAGGGGTAACAGTGACCTCCTTCAGAAAGACTTACGCCAGCATGCCATCGTGTTTCACAGGTCTGCTGCTGCTCCCAGGACTACTGTTAATATCAGTACAGGACTGGTTCAAATTTGGGAAAGGAGTACGTCAAGCCTGTGCATTGTCACTCTGCTTATTTAACATCTATGCAGAGCATATCATGTGAAATGCTGAGCTGGATGAAATTCAAGGTGGAATCAAGATTTCCAGGAGAAATATCAACAAACTCAGATATACCAATGAAATCACTCTAATGACAGAAAGCGGAAATGAACTAAAGGGCCTCTTGATGAAAGTGAAAGAGGAGAGTGAAAAAGCTGGCTTAAAACTCAACATTCCAAAAACTAAGATCATGGCATCCAGTCCCATCACTTCATGTCAAATAGATAGGGAAAGAATGGAACCAGTGACTTTATTTTCTTAGACTCCAAAATCACTGTGGAGGCTGACAACAGCCATTAAATTAAAAGACGCTTGTTCCTTGGAAGAAAAGCAATGAAAAACCTAGACAGCATATTAAAAAGCGGAGACATCACTTTCTCAACAAAGGTCCATATAGTCAAATCTATGTTTTTTCCAGTGGTCATGTATGGATGTAAGAGTTGGGCCATACAGAAGGCTGAACACTGAAGAATTGGTTCTTTCATACTGTAGTATTGGAGAAGACTCTTGAGGTTTCCTTGGGCAGCCAGGAGATCAAACCAGTCAACGCTAGAAGAAATCAGTCCTGAATACTCGTTGGAAGGTCTGATGCTGAAACTGATGCTTCAATACTTTGGCCACTTGATGTTGAGAGCCAATTCTTTGGAAAACACTCTGATGCTGTGAAAAAATTAAGGGTAGAAGGAGAAGGGGACAGCAAAGGATGAAATGGTTGGATGGCATCATTGACTCACTGGACATAAGTTTGAGAAAACTCTAAGAGAAACTGAAGGGCAGGGAAGTCTGGTTGCTGCAGTCCCTGGGGTCATAAAGAGTCAGACATAACTCGGTAACTGAATGACTACAACAGTGTTTCTCTGAAATGTCCTGAATGCTACAATGGCAGAAATCGAGCAATAGTTATGGAGACCGTATGATCTACAGTAAATCACTTGTTTTCTTGCCCTTTATAGAAAAGTCTGTGGACCCTTGTAATATGTTGATGTGCTCAGTTGTGGCCGAGTCTTTGAAACCTCATGGACTATAGCCCACCAGGTTCCTCTGTCCATGGAATTTTCCAGGCAAGAATACTGGAGTAGTTTGCAATTTCCTTCTCCAATAGACATATATATTTGAAGTAAAGCATGTTCCTTCATTTATCCACACAGCTTTGTATTCAGTCATTATTTACTGGTGCTTGTGCACCAGGACTTCTGAGGGAACTAACAACAGAATCAATGACATAGACTTTGTGCTGATGACTCTCATGGGCTAGCATGGTGATGATCATTAGAGCAGGCAGTGCAAAAAACCCTGCAAGTTGAGGTTGTCAAAATTAGCAGACACTAAATCCAGTGCAAAATAAGACATTTAATCTACCTCAAAACCTCCTTGAATTAGTTCCTGTCCAAAAGATCCATGGGCATTTTTTGTTCATGCCAAATGGTTTTGGACAGGTACAAATATCAAGGACCATTTGACATAGACCTGATATCTTATAGACATTCTGGATGGACCAAATTTAGATATTACCCAAAGAGGTCACAAAATCAAATGCTTTCAAGGGTGGGTAGGTAAAAAAATCAATTAACATGTGTGAAACAGTGGCGACCACTAAATCTCAGAACATGCAGTCTCCACATGCTGATATTTTAATCTAAAAAATTTAGAAGTCTAATCCATGCCAAACAAAACAAATCGTCAGGCTTCAAATGATGACAGTTTGAAACCTCTGAGATGAAACTCACCTCTCCTCATTTCATAAGTGGGCATTAAAAAATAAAGATCTTAAGGACTTTGACTAAAGACTTTCTATTTATTCAAGGCATAGATCAGACTGGAAAAAGGTCTTCTGGCTCCCACTGAGTTTCCTCACTTCTTTCCATTGAAAGACATCTGAAGATTAAGACAGTATCATCAGAGGAGGAATGGAATTCAAAATTAAAGAACCTTTCCCTTCAGAATTTACAGAAAAGAATACATTAAGTATACATTTACACATTTATGTCATCTATGATGTTGTCAGGTGCCCTGATGTTTGAAGGAAGTAGGTAAAAACAAAATCTTCCTGTTTTTTTTTTTTTTTAATTTTCCTAATTAATAATAGTCAATGAAGCAGAAATAGATGTTTTTCTGAAACTCTCTTGCGTTCTCCATGATCCAGTGGATGTTGGAAATTTGATCTCTGGTGCCTCTGCCTTTTCTAAAACCTGCTTGAACATCTGGAAGTTCACGGTTTACATACTGCTGAAGCCTGGCTTGGAGAATTTTGAGCATGACTTTACTAGCATGTGAGATGAGTGCAATTGTGCGGTAGTTTGAGCATTCTTTGGCATTTCCTTTCTTTGGGATTGGAATGAAGACTGACCTCTTCCACTCCTGTGGCCACTGCTGAATTTTCCAAATCTGCTGGCATATTGAGTGCAGCACTTTCATAGCATCATCATTCAAGACTTGAAATAGCTCAACTGGAATTCCATCACCTCCACTAGCTTTGTTTGTAGTGATGTTTTCTAAGGCCCACTTGACTTCACATTCCAAGATGTCTGGCTCTAGGTCAATGATCACGTTATCGTGACTATCTTGGTCGTGAAGATCTTTTTTGTACAGTTCTTCTGTGTATTCCTGCCTCCTCTTCTTAATATCTTCTGCTTCTGTTAGTTCCATACCATTTCTGTCCTTTTTCGAGCCCATCTTTGCATGAAATTTTCCCTTGGAATCTCTAATTTTCTTGAAGAGGTCTCTTGTTTTTCCTATTCTGTTGTTTTCCTCTATTTCTTTACTATGCCAAAGCCTTTGACTGTGTTGATCACAATAAACTGTGGAACATTCTGAAAGAGATGGGAATCCCAGACCACCTGACCTGCCTCTTGAGAAACCTGTATGCAGGTCAGGAAGCAACAGTTAGAACTGGACATGGAAAATCAGACTGGTTCCAAATAGGAAAAGGTGTACATCAAGGTTGTATATTGTCACCTTGCTTATTTAACTTATATGCAGAGTACATCATGAGGAACGCTGGGCTGGAAGAAGCACAAGCTGGAATCAAGATTGCTGGGAGAAATATCAATAACCTCAGATATGCAGATGACACTACCCTTATGGCAGAAAGTGAAGAGGAACTCAAAAGCCTCTTGATGAAAGTGAAAGAGGAGAGTGAAAAGGTTGGCTTGAAGCTCAACATTCAGAAAACTAAGATCATGGCATCTGGTCCCATCACTTCATGGGTAATAGATGGAAAAACAGTGGAAACAGTGTCAGACTTTATTTTTTGGGGCTCCAAAATCACTGCGGATGCTGATTGCAGCCATGAAATTAAAAGACGCTTGCTCCTTGGAAGGAAAGTTGTGACCAACCTTGATACTATATTAAAAAGCAGAGACATTACTTTGCCGACCAAGGTCCGTCTAGTCAAGGCAATGGTTTTTCCCGTGGTCATGTATGGATGTGAGAGTTGGACTGTGAAGAAAGCTGATCGCCGAAGAATCGATGCTTTTGAACTGTGGTGTTGGAGAAGACTCTTGAGAGTCCCTTATACTGCAAGGAGATCCAACCAGTCCATTCTAAAGAAGATCAATCCTGGGTGTTCCTTGGAGTGACTGATGCTAAAGCTGAAACTGCAATACTTTGGCCACCTCATGCGCCGAGTTGACTCACTGGAAAAGACTCTGATGCTGGGAAAGTTTGGGGGCGGGAGGAGATGGGGACGACGGAAAATGAGATGGCTGGATGGCATCACCGACTCTGTGGACATGAGTTTGAGTGAGCTCCGGGAGTTGGTGATGGACAGGGAGGCCTGGCGTGCTGTGATTCATGGGGTCGCGGAGAGTCGGACACAACTGAATGACAGAACTGAATTGAACTGAACTGAACTGAATTAATAATAAATGGACTTTCATACATTTACAAATTATTTATTTCTACTCCTAAAAAAAACCTTTTTATTTTATCTTATTTTCCATAAGTTGTTTTGCTTTTCTCTAATTAATGTATGGGAATTAAAAATGTTGTGATATTAATCCTTTGTGTACATCTTCTGCATATATTCTTTTTGTTCATTTTTTTCCATTTTTTGGCTTATTTTTCCACTTTCTTCAGGGTCTTCTAAGGAATTTGAGTTCTTATTTTTTGCACTTATTTATCTTTTCCTTCATTTTAAAGCATTTTTTGGTGTGTGTTTTACCAAATCCTTACCCATCCCCAGCTCAAAGAGAAACTTTCTTATATACTCAGGTAAGGTTGCTTCTTTGAATTTTTATATTTAAGTCTCTCATTTCACTTGGAGTGATTTTTCTAGATGGCATGATGGAGAGGAATGTTTACTTTTTCTCGTGTGGAGAAAGTAAGACAGTAACTGGTAGTTTCTTATAAAGTTAAACAGCTTTATAAGATCTTATCCACACAAAACCTGTACATGAATGTTTCTTACATGTTTTTTATAAATGCCCGAACTAGAATATAGCCATGGTCTCTCAACAGGCAAATGGGTAAACAAACTGTGCACACCTATACAATGGAAAACTATTCGAGGTGTAAAAAAAATAGCCATCAAGCAACAAAAAGTCATGGAAGAAATTTACATGCATATGTGTCATGCTATATGATTCCAATATATGTCAGCATGAAAAATGAAAAACTCTAAAAGCAATAAAAAGCAAAGCATATGATAATATACATGTTTCAATGCCATTCTCAAATCATCCCATCCTTGCCCTCTCCCACAGAGTCCAAAAGACTGTTCTGTACATCTGTGTCTCTTTTGCTGTCTCCTATGTCAAACGAATTGCCAGTTCATGTTCAATGCATGATACAGGATTTTCGGGGCTGGTGTATGGGATGAACCAGAGGGATGGTATGGGGAGGGAGGTGGGTGGGGGTTCAAGATGGGGAACACATGTACACCTGGGGCAGATTCATGTCAATGTTAGTAAGAACCAATAGAATAATGTAAAGTAAAAAAAAAAAAAAAAAAAGCAAAGCAGTGATTGCCATAATTCCATGGAGATGGAGAAAAATACAAATAGTATAAAACGCAAAGGGGATTTTTATGGTGATGAAATTATTCTACAGCCTATGGATTATAATGGTGGATGCACGGCTTTACACATTTGCCAAAACCATATGACTGTACAACACAGAGTGAGTGCCAAAGTTCATTATTTATTTAAGTTAAAAGATATATCAACAGCAGTTCATTAATTGCTGATACAGATATTAATAAGTTGGAAGTGTGCATGACAGTAGGGCGTGTATGGGAATTCTGTACTAACTGCTTAAGGAAAAGTTTTTAAAATAGAGAAAAAGTAAAACAAAAAGCTGCAAGTATTATATTTTAACATATGATAATTAAAGAAAGCAACCATCAAGGAGGATGAGGGGGCTATTATGCCTCTGTCTCTGTGAGAATTTAGACTTGAGACCATCATGACCTAGAATTTCTGGTGGTGATTGAGTGTACATAATGAAAGAGAAGGAGAAAGTCAGGGGTCATGATCTTGGAACAAAGACCCTGATGACTGAAAGAGTTTGCTTCATGTCTCCTCATTACTTTCTTTCGTGATTGTGTTCCTAAATCAGAATTTGAAATTTTGTATTATTTTTCTTTTTTGTTTATATTTATTTATTTTAATTGGAGGCTCCTGTACATTATTATATTGGTTTTCCCATACATTGACATGAATCTTCCCCGGGTGTACATGTTCCCCATCTTGAACCCCCCTCCAATCTCCCTCCCCATCCCATCCCTCTCTTTCATCCCAATACACCAGCCCCGAGCTCAGAACAATATAAACTTAAGTCCCCACAAAACCTGGAAAGGACTTATAAAAGAAAGTCATACAAATCTGACGTTCTGACCCAACATAAGAAAAGTAAGGAAAAGATAAATAAGTGTAAAAAAAATTAAGGACCCAATGAGTCCTTAGTTTACACCATTCATATAGCTCATTTTCTCTTGGTCTGCTAATCATATTTTTTAATGCCTTGTTGAACTGAAAGGGCCCAGATTAAGCTATTTTCTTAAGAATTCACCTAATTCTGAAATTTCCTGACATCTTAAAGATGAAAGCCAATATGATTCAGATTTAATTCAGATTATGAGATTCTTGAATAATTAACAATATTTTAGCATACCTTTTTCACATGAACGAGATTTGATATATTAATGTGTGCTAAGTCACCTCAGTTGTGTCTGACTCTATGACCCTGTGGACTGTAGCCCACCAGGCTCCTCTGTCAATGGGATCCTCCAGGCAAGAATACTGGAGTGGGTTGCCATGCTCTTCTCCAGGGCATCTTCCTGACCCAGGGATTGAAACTGTGTCTCCTGTAGCTCTTGCATTGCAGAAAGATTCTTTATCACTGAGCTACCAGGGAAGTCCCCTGTTACATTAATAGATAACTTTATAATACATACTATATATTCAAGTCAGAACAGAATATTATCAGACATAAAAAATAGGCAGTTGTCTCATATTTTTGCGTTTGCTTGTTTCCTTTATACTCCAGGTTCCAGTAATTAGAAACACTTCTTATAGCTTTAGAGAGAAACAGAAGGTCTATCAATATTAGTCATAGATTTTTATGAGCCTTTCTGCTTCTCTAAATGAATCATATGTGGGGCAGAATGGTGAACTATTATTCAATATGCTGAGGCTAATGGAGCTTTAAATAAAATGGTAACAGAGTCTTAGAAACTAAATATTTCTAAATTCAAAGGAATTGTTTGTCTTTACCATGGAAAACAATACAATATCTCCCTGCACAGAAGCAGTATTATCAGTATGCACCTTCTCTTCCTGAGAGTGCCATATAACAATGTCTGAAGAATTAAAACCAATGGCTGGGAATATAAGAGGCCTAAATAGCCTATGAAGTTGGAAAAAATTCCATCAGTTCATAAGAGTGAAATGGATGTTGCACTTACCTAAGAGATGCACTTAATGAAACAAAAAATTACCAGATTTCAGAGAACCCCAAATGTTTTAAAACTACTTTTAATTTAAAAATATCTAAATCTTGGAAGATGGCTGCATAACACCTTTAAAGTAATACAGATGTCTTTTTAAGTATCTAATTCTGTTAATGAATATTAACAGGATTCAGCTATACCAGTGGCTTCTAATTAGGAGTGATTTTGCTCTCAGTGGGACAGTTGGCCATGTCTGGGGACATATTTTATTATCACAATCAAGGGTTGGTCCTGGTGGTATCCAATGAGTCAGGCTGCTAAAGCTCCTATGATGTAAGGGACAACCCCCACAAAGGAGACCAGAGGTGTCACATTTGAGAAGTTGTGAGAGTGACAAACAGCTGCAAAAAAACATCTAATTTATATAATCATGTTTGGGTCGTATCAAGAAGTACCAATGATTCGGGGTTCTCTATTATTCATTTATTTTATTTTTTTATTTTTTAAAATTTTAATAGGAGGCTAATTACTTTACAATATTATGGTGTTTTTTGACATACATTCACATGAATCAGCGATGGGTGTACATGTGTTCCCCATCCTGGAACCCCTCCCAACCCATTCCATCCCTCAGGGTCATCACAGTGCACCAGCCCTAAGCACCCTGTCTCATGCATTGAACCTCGACTGGAGATCTGTTTCACATATGATAATATACATGTTTCAATGCTATTCTCTCAAATTATCCCACCCTCGCTTTCGCTCACAGAGTCCAACAGTCTGTCCTTTATATCTGTGTCTCTTTTTCTGTCTCGCATATAGGGTCATTGTTACCATCTTTCTAAATTCCACATATATGTGTTGATATACTGTATCGGTGTTTTTCTTTCTGACTTACATCGCTCTGTATAATACGCTCCAGTTTCATCCATTTCATTAGAACTGATTCAAATGCATTATTTTTAACAGATGAATAATATTCCATTGTATATATGTGCCACAGCTTTCTTATCCATTTGTCTGCCAATGGACATCTGGTTGTTTCCATGTCCTGGCTATTGTAAACAGAGCTGTGATGATCATTTCTTTTCAGTATGACCTAACAGATACTGTTGGTTAAGGACAGGGTCTTCTCCATGTGTTTTCCTTTCTTCCAAAGGGGAACTGCTCAGTTCAGCTTTAAAAGTGGTGGCCAAACTAATTCTGGCCCTGTCATCTTAGCTCTGGAGTGTTTTCCAAGAAGCATCTCTTAAAAGTGTGCTGTTGGAAGATGAGGCAAGATACTTTTTTGTTGTTGTTGTTTTTGTTAATGTCCAACTGCCATCACCAAAGCAAAGAGCATAATGCCACATGAAATTTCTTGCTTATGAATATTAGGGGGAAAAGGAAGTAAGTAACAATGATTTCCTACTTCAACAACAGTAATAAAAACACATTTTAAAAATTAAATATCTGCAACTTTGCTCTGCTCCTTATTCAAATGTGAAAATGCATTGGATCTGTTAAAACCAGGAGAAATAACAGAAAAATGTGTTGACAGAGCTTGTAGGTGTGAGATGAATTGCAGTCCACCAAAATATATACCATCCAGACCTCAAAAATGTGATCTTATTTTGAAAAAGAGTATTTGCAGATACAGTAGCATCTTGAAATAAGGCCATCCTGATGAGGGTGGGCCTTAAGTCTGATTATTAGTGTTCCATTTAAAGAACAGAAAGGGAAAGAGAATGTGGCAGTGGCAGTGTTGTGAAGATGGAGGCAAAGGCTGGAATTATTTGGCCCCAAATCAAGGGATACCTGGAACCCCTAGCACCTGGAAGAGACAAAGAAGGCTCTACCACAGACTGTCAAAGAGAGCCAATACCTCCTTTTAGATTTCTGGGCTCCAAACAGTGAGAGAAAATACTCCTGTTGTTAAGCCACCACTCATGGAGAATTGTTACAGCTGTCCCAGGATATGATTGATACTGTAGAGCCAACGATCTGAAACACCTGAGGTACACCTTGGGCGTCTGCTGGTTTCCATGCTGGTATCGCAGGAAGCTGGAGGAGTGGCATGTCTGACGATTCCAGGTGATTTGAAGGAGTGTCAATAGAGGCAGAAATGAGCATCGGTATGTGCTTGAGGTCTGTTGTGAAGGGCAACAACCCATGACTGGATGCTGCTTATGAGTAGGATAGCCAATAAATACCTAGTGTCTGAAGGAGCTTGATTTCAACATCTAGGAAAGTCCCAAATGGTGATTTGTGAGGTAAAGACCATCACTGTGAAGCTGAGAATTGGTGACTTTGGGGCAGGCCTCAACTGGAGTGAAGAAGACAGGAGAGATGCATGGATGTTGGGGAGCCATCCTGTTGATCAGGGAAAGGTTCTAGGCCCTGGAGAGTTACTAAGAATCCTTGAAGCCCAGCATCTATTTGACTCATTGGAAGACAGTGGAGCTCATGCACACACAGTTTCTCCAAGATAATGCTGAAATTGTTGACTTTGACAATGTTTTTTCTGAAAGTCCTAAATATAAAAGTATTATAGCTTTCATTAATAAGAGATTAAAAAGGCAAGTGAGGGGCAATAAACATAAAAAGACTGTATGTAAAAAATAATATCTAACACATAGTAAGCACTCCATAAATTACTACTGAAATGATGAGTAAATTTATGAATGAATGAACACATCCTTTGAGAAGAAAAAATTTTATATTCAGTTCTTCACTGAACAAATTCCACATTGAAACAACGATGCCAACTATCATTACTCTTAAGTTTTATTAAAATACATAAGCGAAAGTGAAAGTGAAGTCACTCAGTCATGTCCAAATCTTTGCGACCCCATGGACTGTAGCCCACCAGGCTCCTCCATCCATGGGATTCTCCAGGCAAGAATACTGGAGTAGGGTGCCATTGCCTTCTCCAGGGGATCTTCCAGACCCAAGGATCGAACACAGGTGTCAAAGATAAAAGTTTATATTGAGTTCTCTATTGAACAAATTCCACATTGAAACAACGATGCCAACTATCATTACTATTAAGTTTTATTAAAATACACAAACATCCAACATAAATTATATTCTTTTTCTAAATTAAAGATAAAATCACATTTGATGAAAGTGGGTTGGTGGGCATTTATCCTGTTCCTTTATTTGCTGGGTATTTCTCTGCCTCTTCATCTTGCTTATATTGCTGTGTTTAGGGTGGCCTTTCTGTCTTCTGGCAGTTTATGGAGTTCTCTTTATTGTGGAGTTTCCTTGCTATGGGTGAGGTTGAACATGTGACTTGTCAAGGTTCCCTGGTTAGGAACCTTGTGTCAGTGTTCTGATGGGTGGAGCTGGATTTCTTCTCTCTGGAGTGCAATGAAGTGACTAGTAATGAGTTATGAGATGTCAATAGGTTTGGAGTGACTTTGGACAACCTGTATAGTCACTTCCAAGGTGGTTCCCTCTATTTTAGCTTCTGTTTGCTGGTCTCTTCAGTGTCTAATTTCCACCCTGACACTGGGGGGTGGTGGTGGACACTTTTTAAAGCTCACTTGTTCAGTCCTGTTCTGGGAAGGGAGGAACACTGCAGAGAAATATCTCTGGCGTCTATGGGGAGTGCTCGCAGTGTCCCTGCCACACTGGGTTTGCCCCCACTCACGGCGTGTGTGCTGTCCCAGTCTACACTGCACAGGCTCTAAGTTGCTCTGCCTATAACTGTCTGAGGCCGGCGCTGGGTTGCATGCATGTCCCAGGTCTAAGCCACTCAGGTTCAGGTACTCGGGTACTCTACAAAGGCGCAGATTTGGTTGAGCCTGTGTTTTGTGCCTTCCCTGGACTGAGCAGCTCAAGTGACCAGGTGTTTGGCGAGTGCAGTCACTGCGACTTATCACCTCCCCAGTCCCTCCCGCTCGGTTTTCTGTGTATACAACTGGCGCACCTTCTCAGGCGAATGTTAACCAGCCAGAAACCCAAAAAGTCTTGGTTAACACTGAAGTCTGCCTGCAGATTGGTATCGGATGCCTCTCTGGGACCACAGTTGCTCCCTTCTTGCTCTGACTGCCTTCCCCTGCCTGTCTCAGCAGGGGATGGGCCGTCTGCAGCCGGCTAGCTCTGCTCAGTCTTTTGTTCTGTGAGCGGGGCTGGCAGAGTCTTAAGTTAGGGCTTTTCACCTTTTCGCGTGGTAACTACCCCACAGTCTGCTCTGCTATCTCCAGTCAGCTCCTCCAGACTGCCCTCATGGCATTCAGGCCCGGTCATCTCTCTAAGCAGTTCAGCTGGCTCCTTCCTGCCGAGGCCCCGCTTGTTGGCATAAAGACAGAAATATAGATCAATGGAACAAAATAGAAAGCCCAGAGATAAATCCATGAACCTATGGACATCTTATCTTTGACAAGGGAGGCAAGAATATTCAATGGAGAAAAGAAAATCTCTTTAACAAGTGGTGCTGGGAAAACTGGTCAACCACTTGTAAAAGAATGAAACTAGAACACTCCCTAACACCATACACAAAAATAAACTCAAAATGGATTAAAGATCTAAATGTAAGACCAGAAACTATAAAACTCCTAGAAGAGAACATAGGCAAAACACTCTCCGAAATAAATCACAGCAGGATCCTCCATGACCCACCTCCCCAAATATTGGAAATAAAAGCAAAAATAAACAAATGGGACCTAATTAAAATTGAAAGCTTCTGCACAGCAAAGGAAACTATAAGCAGGGTGAAAAGACAGCCTTCAGAATGGGAGAAAATAATAGCAAATGAAACAACTGACAAAGAATTAATCTCAAAAATATACAAGAAACTCCTGCAGCTCAATTCCAGAAAAATAAACGACCCAATCAAAAAATGGGCTAAAGAACTAAACAGACATTTCTCTAAAGAAAACATACAGATGGCTAACAAACACATGAAAAGATGCTCAACATCACTCATAATTAGAGAAATGCAAATTAAAACCACAATGAGGTATCAATTCATGCCAGTCAGAATGGCTGCTATCCAAATGTCTACAAGCAATAAATGCTGGAGAGGGTGTGGAGAGAAGGGAACCCTCTTACACTGTTGGTGGGAGCGCAAACTAGTACAGCCTCTACGGAGAACAGTGTGGAGATTCCTTTAAAAACTGTTAATAGAACTGCCATATGACCCAGAAATTCCACTCCTGGGAATACACACCGAGGAAACCAGAATTGAAAGAGATACATGTATCCCAATGTTCATCGCAGCACTGTTTATAATAGTCAGGACACAGAAGCAACCTAGATGTCCATCTGCAGACGAATGGATAAGAAAGCTGTGGTACATTTACACAATGGGGTATTACTCAGCCATTAAAAAGAATCCATTTGAATTAATTCTAATGAGGTGGATGAAACTGGAGCCTACTATACAAAGTGAAGTAAGCCAGAACGAAAAACACCAGTACAGTATATTAACACACATATATGGAATGTAACAAGAGGATAACGATAACCCTGTATACGCGACAACAGCAGCGACTTGGATGTGTGGAGCAGTCTTTTGGACTCTATGGGAGAGGGCGAGGGTGGGATAATTTGGGAGAATGGATTGAATCATGTACATTATCATGTGTGAAACTAATCTGATGTGGTTGGGGGCTCCCCACCTCAACATTCTGTGGACTTAAGAGGCCATTTCTTCTGGAAGTGTATAAATTAGCCTGGGATAGAACCTGCATGCTGAATTTACTAATTAAGAAATGAGAAACCAGAACTATAAAGGTGGCATAGAAATAAAAGAAACTATTATTAAGTAATTTTTCAAAACTTTGAACAGAGTTACAGATTTTGCCATTTGTTATAAACTGGTATATGTAATTTAACCAGAACTATGAGAAAGTTGGTATTGTGTGAATTCTGAGGCACTTCGACATGTTGTAGGAGTGATGTGGACTTTCTTGAGTTTTACACATTCATAAGTGAATGGTCTGTATCTCGTGCCTTCGTTGATTTTCTGTGAGCTGTAGTTTCTGGGAAATGCGCAGCTCTCATACCTGTAACTCTTGTAACCCAGTCATTCGTGTGCCTCCTTCATGAGGATTCAGTGCAGCTGTGGTGCTGTTGTCCCTCTGATAAGAACTCTAACTCAGTGTAAAGCCCCAAAGATCTGTTACTTATTTTTATTTTATATTGAACTATATTTTATTTACAGTGTTGTGTTTGTTTCAGGTGTATAGCAAAGTGATACATTCATATATATAACAAAAGCAGTTCCTGTCTTTTGATGGGGAGCTCGTGGTTTATAATATAAATGGCATTATTTTGAGAGAGGGATAACTTAGGTATTGCATTGGTTTTTTTTCTTTTTGCAGCTTGAGGCAGTTGTAAAATAACTTAATGTAGCTTTTTGCAACTGTGTATTCTATAGTATTTTTTTCATTTGGTGAAATTTTAACTGTTAATGTTTATGACATTGTGCTTTGTACCATTTATTAAATAAAAATTTAAAAAAATTAAAAAAAACACATTTGATGAAAGTGAAAGTGGAGAGTGAAAAATCTGACTTAAAACTCAACATTCCAAAAATGAAGATCTTGGCATTTGATCCCATCATTTAATGGCAAATAGATTACTTCAGATGGTGACTCTAGCCATGAAATTAAATACACTTGCTCCTTGGAAGAAAAACTATGACAAATATAGACAGCATATTAAAAAGCAGGGACATTACTTTGCCAACAAATGTCCATCTAATCAAAGGTATGGTTTTTCCAGTAGTCATGTATGGATGTGAAAATTGGACCATATAGAAAGCTGAGCACCAAAGAATTGATGCTTTTGAACTGTGGTGTTGGAGAAGACACTTGCGAGTCCCTTGGACTGTGAGGAGATCAAACCAGTCAATCCTGAAGAAATCAGTTATGAATATTCTTTAGAAGGACTGATGCTGAAGGTGAAACTCCATTACTTTGTCAAGAACTGGCCCATTGGAAAAGACCCTGATGCTGGGAAACATTGAAGGCAGGAGGAGAAGGGGATAACAGAGGACGAGATGGTTGGATGGCATCACCAATTCAATGGACATGAGTTTGAGCAAGCATTGGGAGCTGGTGATGGACAGGGATACCTGGTGTGCTGCAGTCTATGGGGTTGAAAAGAGTTGGACATGACTGAGTTACTGAACTGAACTGATGTTTGGCTATATATGAAAATAATTCATTTAAAACTAAAACACTTGCCATTAAATATTTTATTTAAGTACACTGAAGTAATCTACAATACGTATTCAAAAGAGAGTAACATCTTATTCTTATGAAAGCATGTAATAATTCGTTAAATATTCTAATATTTCATGTCATTGATGTTGAAGGTTATTGCTTCAGACCAGTGTTCCTTGAGTATTTGATTGTATTTTAAACACAAAAGCACTTACAATCACTTTGGAAGATCTGGAAGTCTGTTATAAAATTACAGTTTTTTGGACTCTGTGGGAGAGGGCGAGGGTGAGATGATTTGGGAGAATGGCATTGAAATATGTATATTATCATATGTGAAATGAATCACCAGTCCAGGTTCGATGCATGATACAGGATACTTGGGGCTGGTGTACTGGGATGAACCAGTGGGATGGGATGGGGAGGGAGGTGGAAGGGGGCTTCAAGATGGGGAACATATGTACACCCGGTGCAGATTCATGCTTTTACAAAAATGTCAATATATGGCAAAACCAATACAATAATGTAACGTAATTAGCCTCGAATGAAAACAAATAAATTAAAAAAAAATAGCTCAGGTGGAAAAAAAAAAAACAAAAAAAAGAGAGAAGGAAATCTGACATGCGCTCAGTTCAGTTCAGTTCAGTTCAGTCGCTCAGTCGTGTCCGACTCTCCGCGACCCCAAGAATCACAGCACGCCAGGCCTCCCTGTCCATCACCAACTCCCGGAATACACTCAAACTCATGTCCACAGAGTCGGTGATGCCATCCAGCCATCTCATTCTCCGTCGTCCCCTTCTCCTCCCGCCCCCAAACTTTCCCAGCATCAGAGTCTTTTCCAGTGAGTCAACTCGTCGCATGAGGTGGCCAAAGTATTGCAGTTTCAGCTTTAGCATCAGTCACTCCAAGGAACACCCAGGATTGATCTCCTTTAGAATGGACTGGTTGGATCTCCTTGCAGTACAAGGGACTCTCAAGAGTCTTCTCCAACACCACAGTTCAAAAGCATCGATTCTTTGGCGATCAGCTTTCTTCACAGTCCAACTCTCACATCCATACATGACCACGGGAAAAACCATTGCCTTGATTAGACGGATCTTGGTCGGCAAAGTAATGTCTCTGCTTTTTAATATACTATCAAGGTTGGTCATAACTGTCCTTCCAAGGAGCAAGCGTCTTTTAATTTCATGGCTGCAATCAGCATCTGCAGTGATTTTGGAGCCCAAAAAAATACCACATGAATTAACCTTGGGACATTATTCCAAGTGAAATAAACCAGTCACAAAAAGAAAAAAAAAAAATCAATAAAATTAAGACTAAAGTTACCCCATGACAGCAAATTCAAATTGGGAATTGACCCAAAAGAAATAAAAAAATCATGTTTCTGAAATGGCTTTTACAAAAATGTCATAATAGATTGTTCATGATAGCAAAATGTTGAAAACTGCTCAAGTGGCCATCCAAAGGGAGTATGTAATGAACTATTGTTATTTAATCTTTAAGTTATGTCCAACTCTTTGCAACCCCATGGCTGCAGCCTGCCAGACTCCTCTGTCTATGGTGTTTCCCAGGCAAGAATACTGGAGTGCATTACCATTTCTTTCTCAAGGGGATCTTCCCAACCCAGGGACTGAACTCTTGTCTCTTGCATTTGCAGGGAGAGTCTTTACTGCTGAGCCACCAGGGAAGCAGAATGGAGTATTACTCAGGAATAAAAAGTAATGAACTACTGCTACATTCGGCTTCACAGGTGTTGCTAGTGGTAAAGAACCTACCTACCTAGGCAGGAGACATAAGAAATACAGGTTTGATTCCTGGGTACAGTCCATAGGGTCCGAAATGGTCCAACATAAATGCAGCAACTTACCACATGCTCACTGATACACCAAAAACATGAATCAATCTCTAGTACGTGCTGGGAGAAAATAGATTTTTCAAATAGTATATAGTATACTGTAGAACATTTCCATGTAAATGAAGTTCAAGAACAGTTCAAACTAACCTATGTGGGGGAAAAAAAAAAGTTGCCCCTGGAAGGTTGAGGGGAAAGGATTTATCATAAATGAGCACAAGAAAAGCTTTTAAGATAATATCCTATGTCGCCTAGCAGTTCATGTTTTACAGGAGCATGTATTTGTCAAAATTCATCTAATAGTACATCTAAGAGTGAGTATTTCAATCTCTGTGACCTTTATCTCCAAAGGAAAAAAAAAAAAAAAAGAGTTCTGAAGTGAATCTAGTGACATGTACATTACAGTTTTTAGGGTATAGGGTACTGATGGACAACTTTTGAAATGCATCAAAAATAGACTGATGAACTCAGAGAGGAATGGATAACTGTGTAATAAGACATGTATGAAACAATTTACATGGTGACACTACTGTATCAGCATTAAAATTCTTCAGCTCTTCTATAGTTTGAAAATTTTCATGATAAAATGTAAGAGAAAAGCAATTTTCCTAGTTCATACTTCCTTTATAATTAACATTCACAGAATGACTTCATCATTTAAAAATATTTTATTTCCATAGAAATGAAAAATGTTTGCATAATTCTAGTTCACTACAAGTTTTTATTCAATTTAGTTTGTTTTTAATTATTTGTCTTATTTTTTTGATTTCTTGTTTTTTCCAGTTTTTAAATTATAGCCAAGTAATATGTTTCATTCTTAAAATAGTAATGGCTGACTTTATCAATACATACTACATTACAAAATGTCCTGGTATAAACAATTTACTTGTTAGTCAGATGACAATGACCTGATGAATTTCAATTTGAGCAGTTTACTGAGGCCACTAAAGGTAGTTTGTGTGCAACTAGTGTGAAATGGTAAATCTGCAGTTAAAGTTCTGTGTCTTTGAATCCCACTAGCCAAGATACATAATGATCTAGATTTAAAGATTAATTCCCTTTTTTGTAATAATGGTAATTGATTGTAGAAATGTAGTCCACATAGTTCCTGACAGGGAATTTTCTGAAGTAATTGCAGAGTCAACCCAATTCCTAAATCATATAGGTGTGTGAAGACTTTGATACTCCCTAGCGTGATTTGAAAGTATCACATGATGTGGAAAGACTAAGATCAACTTGTCACACCCTCATGTTACCATTACCATTATATGGTTAAAGTTTAAAAGGGCTTTCCAAGGGAATTGCCTTAGAAATTTCCCTTCCTTCCTTAGCTGAAAGCATTAAGCCACTTCAGCTAATCGTATAATAATCCCACCAAGCAATTTATTAGCCCTGATCTAATATAATCCTCTACACCAAAAATAGTAAAGGAGCCATTAAAAACCTTCCACCTGGTGATTGGTGGAAATTTTGCTACTATGGTACATGCTCACACCTCACTTTATCATGTACTAAAATAACCTTTGGTGGTCACTGGACTCATTGAAGTTGATTTTTGTTGTTTAGTTGCGAAGTTGTGTCTGACTCTTTGCGACCTCCTAGAAAGCAGCTTGCCAGGGTTCACTTTTCTTCACTGTCTTCCAGCATGCTCATGTCCATTGAGTCAGTAATGCTATCTAAGCAACTCATCCTCTAATGCCCTCTTCACCTTTTGCTTTCAATCTTTCCCAGCATCTGGATCTTTTCCAATGAGTCAGCTCTCCACATCAGATGGACAAAGTATTGGAGTTCCAGCTTCAGCATCGGTCCTCCCAAAGAATATTCAGGGCCCACAGGAGGAATGATCTCCAGACTCTCCTTCTGTTAACACTTCCTTCGTTCCTTCCTCTCTCTATCTCTCTCATACTGTTATTCTTTTCTTCACTGTTAGTCAACAAGTCTCTGCAAGTGAACTTTCAAATTGGTACTCAAGTTAAACTCTGCTTTTCAGAGAAAGACCTCAAGGGCAGGCAAGAAATTGATCTGAATGAAACTAACGTTCTTATTTTGAAGGACTATTTAGTATGTACTTCCTCTCAAAGTCAAATTCACTTGATGTGACTTACGTTTTTTTGAGACTCACTTTTAAAATGGGAAAAAGTCCTCAAAATATTTCATTAGTAATTTATCTTCTTGAAAGAAGTGAAATATTTATAAAAATAAATTTATTTTATATTTACAAATATAGTTTATAGATTATAGCCATACAGTAATTTTGGTATAACTTTTCTTAAATACTTCTTAAAATTAATAGCACAATATAACAGTATTTACAACACATTTTATTTTTCACATCATGCTCCAGGTTATTTTTGTCAAGAATATTTTTTGATTTCATCAGTTTCCCTAGAGCCTCTCTACATATGTTGTTATTCAAATAATTTTCATTTGAAGCTTATCTCTTGTCATAAACTTTTTGATTATCTAATTCTAGGCCATTGTTAGGTAGCTGGAATATGCCAGAGTATCATTAGACAATGATTTTTAATGTAATAATGGACTTTATGTACTCTTGTAACATTTGCTATATTTGCAACGGCTCTTCTTCTCTTTCTTATCGTTAATTTTATGTTATTTGAAAATCAGAGAGAAACATCCAAAGATACAACCCTGATTAGTTATGAGAGTCTTCCTTCCAGGAAGAATAATAAGTAGGCAATCGTTTTAACAGTGAATATTTTTTATACAATGGCAAACTTAACTGCCTTATGCCACACTGAATGTGGGGACTCAGATTATAGAGCACTCAAATAATGAATACTTACACATAGAGTTGTCTGTATATGTTTTATTATTAAATAGAATTAACATCACTGAAAGTGGCTGCTTGATAGGGAGCACACACACATTCACTCCTTGACCAGCTCAGTCTCCAATGTCTGAAAGAGACAGTGTGGAGTGTGGGGAGATGCGAGAAGGCAAAGGGAAGAACATGGACTTTTCTAGAAACTGGCAGATTCATCAAGTTTCTTCCCCAGATGTCAGATTTATTACAGATTTTAAATATTGTTTTCTATAGCAGGTGAAAGCATGTGGAGATCTTGAGATTTTTCTGTCATTCTTTGATAGAGACATATGTTAGCTATGGAGTAATGTGGAGGAGAGCAACTCTTCATCAACTAGCTCACTTTGTTTTTTTAAAGAAGCAACTAACTTTCGCCTCAGCAGAAATTGTCTGTAGGTTTTACATTGTCATTGCTCTGTGACAATCTGTTGTCACTTTTACGTGTGAGTGTTGCGATTACACAGTCAGCATTTACAGCAGGAAACTTTTGTGTCTGATTTCTTTCACTATTGGTTATAACATGATGCAGGCTTTTGAAACCATTTATGTATTTTGGATTCTCTTAAAGCCATTAATGTAATATTAAATGTGTATATTATTATATCATCACACAAGGAAATGAACACATACTACTTCAGTTCAGTTCAGTTCAGTTCAGTTCAGTCGCTCAGTCGTGTCCGACTCTCCGCGACCCCATGAATCACAGCACGCCAGGCCTCCCTGTCCATTACCAACTCCCGGAGTTCACTCAAACTCATATCCACAGAGTCGATGATGCCATCCAGCCATCTCATTCTCTGTCATCCCCTTCTCCTCCCGCCCCCAACATTTCCCGGCATCAGAGTCTTTTCCAGTGAGTCAACTCGTCGCATGAGGTGGCCGAAGTATTGCAGAGATTTTGGCAAATACATAATTTCAAAATAATATGAATAGTGATATGGAACAGGAAAAATCAGAATAAGAAATGGATCAGCATGATATGTGCAAGACTGGATATATATTATATTTGTAAATTAAAATGAATGATTGCAATTATTGAATGTGAAGTAAAACACTGTATAAGAATATTATAAATAGCATTTACATGAAGGTCACAATTACTACCAAAATGTCTAGCTTTGAGTTAAAAATCAGAAGCATAGCATTCTAATCTAGAACTGTATGAAGCATTAATGTGAGATGTTAATGCCTCAAAATATATGAATAGTGCAATGTCAGAGTGTAATTTTTAAAGAGAGCATTTCAAATTATCTAAATGCAAATTAACCTGATATATGCAGATTACATTTTTTTTAATAAAATTGAAATTGAGTTTAAAATGAAGGGAACATTGCTTTACAATAGGGAACAATCCTACACAGCTATGCTTTGGGTTTTCGAACATATGTTCAAACATCTGAACAATGGTATGGTTGATTTCGCAAACTCTAATTGTGTCCAATTTATCATTTTTAGCAATTTGCAATATTGGCTATTTTCAAGTGACTGCATAGTAACTTTTTGGACATTCATACCTAATGATTTTTTATCACCTGTATATAAAGTGAATTATAAATCAATTTAACATGAAATGTGTACAGTTATGTTTCTATCTAGTAAAGAAGCAGAAAAAAATATATAAACTAAACATGTAAGAGGAAAAATTCATTCAGCCTTCTTTTCTTTTTGTTTTCAAATGTTAATTGTGTACAATTTATTTCTAGAACATAGTTTTGGAATGCAAACACTAATTTGAATAAGGGAACAAATTTTAAGTGCTCTTTTGCTTTTATGCCAAGAAATGTTAGATGTGCTGCACTTAGAAATCCACAGTAGATAGGGCTTTTAGATTCCTACTTAAACTAGGTATTAGAAATTTGTGAAAGACTAGAAAACATTTTTCTGAAAAGTTCAAACCAAAGAAAACTTCAACAGTTGTTTGGTGGTGTCACTGAAATGCATCTAGTTAAAGACTTCATTTTCCACCTTTCTTTTACATCCTAGAAAAAAATGTAACCACATCACTCTGCATGATAGTATAAACTCTGAACAACCTACTTCCACATATTGCAGAGTCTGTGCACAATGAATACATATTGATACAAATGTGAAAGATGCGGTTAAGTAATATGCCGCATACTACAGAAAATCCAAGTATGGAAATATTGCTTGTCCCATGTAATTAGATATGATAAAAATGACCTTCTCAAAATAACTGCCAATCAGCATTGTAGAATGAGATATAGGTGCTTAGAGTCTGTCTATGGGATTTGGAATTCACATTCATGTAAAGGAATTCAGTATTTGAATAACGGAAGAATTCAAGTGTAATGTCCCATTTGATATACACATAATAGGTGTGTGTGATGATGCCAACATGATAGGAATAATAAGTAAAATTTGTCAAATTTTTTTTTAGAAAATTTACATTGTCGATTTCAGACTTCTATTTTACTTCAAGATTGCAAGTTATCTCATTTTCTTTATTCTGAGTTCTATAATAGAAAGCTCTAGAGGATAACCTTCAGTGGTTTATGATACCCCAAGCTCAAAATTTACTAGAGTTTCTTAAAGTTCTTTAAAGTAAAAAATTAAAGGTTATTTTCAATTTATTTAGGAAAAGGGATTATAACAACAATTGAGTGATAAACCAAAAATATTTTGTCTAGTTCTTATGTTGATATGTTTTAAATCCTATGATATACATCCTGGAAAATTTGTGTTAGTTTTACTTCAAGCATGTTTGTAAATATCATAGTCTAAATAGTTTAGACTTCAGGGCTTCCCTCATAGCTCAGTTGGTAAAGAATCTGCCTGCAATGTAGGAGACCCCGGTTTGACTCCTGGGTAGGGAAGATCCCCTGGAGAAGGGATAGGCTACCCACTTCAGTATTCTCAGTCTTCCCTTGTGGCTAAGCTGGTAAAGAATCCGCCTGCAATGTGGGAAACATGGGTTTGATCCCTGGGTTGGGAAGATCCCCTGAAGAAGGGAAAGGCTACCCACTCCAGTATTCTGGCCTGGAGAATTCCAGGGACTACACGGTCCATGGGGTCACAAAGAGTTGGACACGAACGAGCAACTTTCACTTTCACTTTACCTACAAAAGAAGTGTAAGTGTATTCTAATAAACCCAAGTTAGAAGTGCTGCCTGAATATTTAGGCACAGATTAAAGTGAATATATAATTTGAAAACTGTTCAAATCCAAAACTAGTTCAGATGGGGAGAAAGTCATAAATTTGGGCTATAAAACTGTTATAAAGAGAGCAAGTTTTATATTTTTTCTAACTGTGATAGCTTTTATTTACTTAAACAGCTAAATAGTTATTCAGGTGTTTAAAAATAGTTTATTTAAATTAAACACAAATATATGTTTTCCTTTTATATCTCAGGTGCTACGCTAGGTGCCTGTGTTGGAAAGACATAAATGAAGACAGTTACTATCCTTGATGTCTTCCTATTTAGGAGGAAGACACAAGTATGCTATGAAAAAGTCTATATACCAATAGGGAAAGGCACAAAATAATATGGGAAAATAGGTTGGAAACAAAAGCAGATGGGGATGTGAATCACAGAAGATGGCTTCCCAAGGAAAATAATAATTAAGCCAAGTCTTTAGGGAAGAAAAGCAGCTGACCAGATTAAGAATACTATTCCACATATAAGGAAGGGTTGAGAGCGTGGGGCATAATGTCTGAGTGGGCAAGAGAGGCTGGGAAATAACAAATCCCTCAACATAACTGGATTAGGACTTTGAATGGCAAGAGTTTGGAGGAAAACAAAGCCAGAGAAGTAAATAGGAATCCAATCACGGAAGGCAATGTGTGTCAGAAAAAGAAATGACTTTGGAAGAAAAACCAAGCACAGATCATTTGTAAAAGAAGACTATCATCAGTTAAGTTCAGTTCAGTCGCTCAGTCTTGTCCGACTCCTTGCGACCCCGTGGACTGTAGCCTACCAGGCTTCTCCGTCCATGGGATTCTCCAGGCAAGAATACTGGAGTGGGTTACCATTTCCTTCTCCAGGACTTTGGAATCCCAAAAAATAAAGTCTGACACTGTTTCCCTTGTTTCCCCATCAATTTCCCATGAAGTGATGGGGCCAGATGACATGATCTTCGTTTTCTGAAAGTTGAGCTTCAAGCCAAACTTTTCACTCTCCTCTTTCACTTTGATCAAGAGGCCTTTGAGTTCCTCTTCACTTTCTGACATAACGGTGGTGTCATCTGAATATCTGAGGTTATTGATATTTCTCCCGGCAATCTTGATTCCAGCTTGTGCTTCTTCCAGCCCAGCATTCCTCATGATGTACTCTGCATATAAGTTAAATAAGCAGGGTGACAATATACAACCTTGACGTACTCCTTTTTAGAACCAGTCTGTTGTTCCATATCCAGTTCTAACTGTTGCTTCCTGACCTGCATACAGGTTTCTCAAGAGGCAGGTCAGGTGGTCTGGTCTTCCCATCTCTTTCAGAATGTTCCACAGTTTATTGTGATCCACACAGTCAAAGGCTTTGGCATAGTCATGGATCCAGACAAATAAAGCACCTGAGTGTCAATGAGAAATTGCATTATCTCACTCCATGAGGGAGACCAAGTTTCTCTAATTAGAAACAGCAAATTAAGTGAAACTGCAGACTTTAAGATAGTCCCTACAACTCCAGCTCCAAACAGCATCCATTCCCCCAAAGCCATTTATTTTTTTCAGAAGTTGTTCTGTGCGTAATGTCAGAGCAGCACACAAGCAAAGACACTTTTAGAATTCATAGGCTGGAAAATACTAACGTACCTGTAGAGAAATAAGAATTAGCTAAGATGGAGGGTTTCAGGCTTTCTTTCCCTGTGTCCTCTCACTCTCACCCCATGTTCTGTAAACAATGACAGCATGGTTATTCAATAGCTGAAGTCATTTATAACACTGTGCACATACATCATGATGTAATTTGGACATGTGCCACCTTTGTTCATGTATGCCTATGTAAGTACCACCTGAAACAGCCCTTGCAGCTGTTAGCCACCGGCAAATAAAGCATGTCTGCAGTTCCCAAGGCTCCTCTCATTTTCTTTCAGCTTTCCAGCTCATGTTTTGCCTATACTGGATTCGGCAATCAGCAAGACAATTGGTATAGTTGGCAGGGTATCCAGCAGGTAGTGGAGCCTGAGGCTACAATGGCCACAGTGGCCATCGCATAGCATGTGGTAACTGGTGGCTGCCATCCTCTTGGTGTGGGCCCCAGTGGAAGACTGGAAGGTAGTGGACGGGTCACGGGTTAGCCTTGAAAAGGCATTGCAGGTGGTCAGTTCCCATTTGCCAGACAAAGCAGCTTGTACTTGCGTACTGCGGCTGGCAGCATGGGGTGGATTTTGTTGACTACCCTGTAGGCTAATATGGATCATGCCCTCCGTGATGATGCACAAGTGTGCGAATTGCAGAGATGGGAGAAGAGTTAGAACAGCGTATACCTATGCTGGAGTAAGAGATGCATGGCCTTGATGAACCCAGCGTCTTGGACAATGAAGTAATAAGGGACAGTGACAATGAACTTTATGAGACCAGAGGTCCCCACATGTTAGCGAGGCCCACTGTGCAACAGAAGGCGAAACATGAGCAGCCTATGATCCAGGAGAGCATCCCCAAGGGCCCCCCAATGTGACTGAGTACACAATGTATCGATGATATACCTAGGTTGAGTTGGTCAACTTGGGTAAGCAGTTTCCACAGAAGCAAGGGGAACCCCTGGTAACTTGGCTTTTGCAACTCTGGAACATGGGGGAGGATGGGTTTTATTTGTTTCATGGATGAGACAGAACACTTGTCATCTATAACTGCTCACCTCTTATTGAGACAAAGATTATAGAATGTTAGGTGACTCATGCACAGGGTACCTAAACACACGCCCTGATAGAATGGATTAACACTGCCATTTGCTCCATGTAGACAAATGTGAGTGAATTCCCAGAAACTGTGAGTAAATGGCATATCTTTGCTGAGATAATGCAAGTTGTGAGAGAGCTGGGCATGAAATTGCTCATGTTTAACCTGAATACTCAAGGTAGATGATGAGTGTTTTATAGCAGCATGTGAGATGCCATTTTGAACAATGACCCATCTACCTCTTTCAGACCCTTAATGGCTATTCTTGCGCCCTGTGTGGGCCACCCCATCTATGAGGTGACCTCAATGGTGGTGAGGTTGGGAGAAATAGAGGGACAGTGCCAGGCAAAGCAGGTTAGAAGTGTGAAGACCCCAAAGGGGGCCGAACTGGTAGACCCCATCTGGAGAGACAGTAAGATGGCAGAGGAATAGGACAGGGAGACCATTTTCTCCCCCACAAATTCAGCAAAAGAACATTTGAACGCTGAGTAAATACCACAAAACAACTGAATGCCTGCAGAGGACATCAGGCACCCATAATAGCAACCCACTGTCTTTGAAAGGAGGTAGGTAATAGGATAAAAGATAAAAAGAGAGACAAAAGAGGGAGGGACGGAAATAAGTCCCAGGAAGGGACACTCACTGGCAAGTCTGTGGTGAGCCTTGGAACCTCAGAGGGCAACATAACCGGGAGAAAAAAGAAATAAATAATTTAAACCCACACACTTAGTGCCCAGAGGAAACTCTCAGCGGTGAAACGGCACAACTGCCCGCACCCCCCACTTGCAAGCAGGGGCTGGGCAGGGAGGCGTGGGCTGCATCACTTAGAGTAACGACCGGGCCTGAATGTCCTGAGGACAATCTGAGGGTGCTAACTGGAGATAGCTAAGCAGACTGTGTGATACCTAAAAGCCTGCAAAAAGACGAAAAGCCCCAACCTAAGACACTGCTGGATCATAGAGAAAGCAAGAGAGTTCCAGAAAAAGATCAATTTCTGCTTCATTGACTATGCCAAAGTCCCTGACTGTGTGGATCACAAGAAACTGTGGAAAATTCTGAAAAAGATGGGAATACCAGAACACATGACCTGCCTCTTGAGAAACGTGTATGCAGGTCAGGAAGCTACAGGTAGAGCTGGACATGGAACAACAGACTGGTTCCAAATAGGAAAAGGAGTACGTCAAGGTTTTATATACTCACCCAGCTTATTTAACTTCTATGCAGAGTACATCATGAGGAATGCTGGGCTTGAATAAACACAAGCTAGAATCAAGATTGCTGGGAGAAATATAAATAACCTCAGATATGCAGATGACACCACCCTTATGGCAGAAAGTGAAGAGGAACTCAAAGGCCTCTTGATGAAAGTGCAAGATGAGAGTGAAGAGGTTCGCTTGAAGCTCAACATTCAGAAAACAAAGATCATGACATCTGGTCCTATCACTTCATGGGAAATAGATGGGGAAACAGTGGAAACACTGTCAGACTTTATTATTTTGGGCTCCAAAATCACTGCGGATGCTGATTGTAGCCATGAAATTAAAAGACGCTTACTCCTTGGAAGGAAAGTTATGACCAACCTAGATAGTGGTCCGTCTAGTCAAAGGTATGGTTTTTCCCATGGTCATGTATGGATGTGAGAGTTGGACTGTGAAGAAAGCTGATAGCTGAAGAATTGATGCTTTTGAACTGTGGTGCTGGAGAAGACTCTTGAGAGTCCCTTGGACTGCAAGGAGACCCAACCAGTCCATTCTAAAGGAGGCTGATCCTGGGTGTTCATTGGAAGGACCGATTCTAAAGCTGAAACTCCAACACTTTGGCCACCTCATGCGACAAGTTGACTCACTGGAAAAGACTCTGATGCTGCGAGGAATAGGGGGCAGGAGGAGAAGTGGACGACAGAGAATGAGATGGCTGGATGACTTCACTGACTCAATGGACATGAGTTTGAGTGAACTCTGGGAGTTGGTGATGGACAGGGAGGCCTGACGTGCTGTGATTCATGGGGTTGCAAAGAGTCGGTCACGACTGAGCGACTGAACCAAACTGAAGACATCACCAGACCCACTCACAGAACAAATCTAGGCTGCTGTGGTCGGCCCATCCACCATCCCCTGCTAAGACAGGCAGGGGAGGGCAGCCAGAGCCGGAAGGGAACAATCGAGGCCCCAGAGAAGCTTCCGATACCAAGCTGCAGGAAAGCTTCGTTGCTAAACAAGACTTCTTTGGTTCTGGCCTGTCGTTATCTGACTGAGAAGGTGTGCCGGTTGTACACCGAGAAAACCGAGCAGCAGGGACTGGGAAGGCGATAAGTTGCAGCAACCATGCTCGCCAAACACCTGGTCACCTGAGCTGCTTGGACCAAGGAAGGGCACAAAACGCAGGCCCAAACAAGTCTGCACCTTTGTGGAGTACCCGAGTACCTGAACCTGAGCCCCTCAAACCTGGGAAGTGCATACAACCCAGTGCTGGCCTCAGAGAGTTCCTGGGAGAGCAACCTAGAGCCTGAGCAGCATAAACAGGGAAAACACACAAGCCGTGACTGGGGGCAATCCCAGTGTAGCCAAGACACTGTGAGCACTCCCCACTGACGCCTGTGATATTTGTTATCAGCGTTCTTCCCTCCCCACAGCACGATTGAACAAGTGAGCCTATGAAAGTGTCCATCACCGCCGCCTTGTGTCAGGACAGGAATTAGACACTGAAGCGACCAGCAAACAGAAGAGCTTAAACAGAAGGAACTGCCTTGGAAGTGACAGATGGAGAAGTCTTGAGCCTACTGAAAGAATAAGACTGTAAACCAGAGGCAGAGGCTTAAATCCAAATCCTAGGAACACCAGAGATCTCCTGTTCCAGGGAAGATTAATTGATAGGAGCTCATCAACTGCCTCCATACATACACTGAAACCAGGCACCACCCAAGTGTCAACAAGTTTCAGAGAAAGACATACCACGCAAATTCTCCAGCAATACAGGTGAATAGCCCTGAGCTTCAATATACAGGCTGCCCAAAGCCACTCCAAACCCACTGACAACTCAAACTCATTACTGGACACTTCATTGCACTCCAGAGAGCAGAAACCCAGCTCCACCCACCGGAACACTGACACAAGTTTCCCTAACCAGGGAACCTTGACAAGCCACCCTTCCAAACCCACACACAGCGAGGAAATTACATAATAAAGAGGACTCCACAAAGTGCCAGAAGACAGAAAGGCCACCCCAAGCACAGCAATATAAGTAAGATGAAGAGGCAGAGAAATACACAGCAAATAAAGGAACAGGATAAATGCCCACCAACACAAACAAAAGAGGAAGATATAGGGAATCTACCTGATAAAGAATTTCGAATTTTGGTAGTGAAAATGATTCAAAATCTTGAACGCAAACTGGAGTTACAGATAAATAACCTGGAGACAAGGATTGAGAAGATTCAAGAAAGTTTTAATAAGGATTTAGAGGAAATAAAAAAGAGTCAGTATAGAATGAATAATGCAATAGATGAGATCAGAAACAATCTGGAGGGAACCAACAGTACAATAATGGAGGCAGAACACAGGGTAAGCGAGCTAGAAGATAGAATTGTAGAAATAAATGAAACAGAAGGAAAAAAGAAAAATGAATTAAAAGAAATGAGGACAATCTCAGAGACCTCTGGGACAATGTTAAATGTCCCAACATTTGAATCATAGGAGTCCCAGAAGAACACCTAAAGAAATACCATGAGAGAATACTTGAGGAGATAACAGTTGAAAACTTCCCTAAAATGGAGAAGAAAATAATCACCCAAGTCCAAGAAACCCAGAGAGTCCCCAACAGGATAAACCCAAGGCGAAATACTGAAAGACAGGTATTAATCAAATTAACAAAGATCAAACACAAAGAACAAATATTAAAAGCAGCAAGGGAAAAACAACAAATAACACACAAGGGGATCCCCATAAGGATAACAGCTGATCTTTCAACAGAAACTCTTCAGGCCAGGAGGGAATGGCAAGGCACACTTAGAAAGTGATGAAAGAAAATAACCTTCAGCCCAAATTACTATACCCAACAAGGATCTCATTCAAATATGAAGGAGAAATCAAAAGCTTTACAGACAAGCAAAAGCTGAGAGAATTCAGCATCACCAAACCAGCTCTCCAACAAACGCTAAAGGATCTTCTCTAGACAGGAAACACAGAAAGGGTGTATAAACTCGAATGCAAAGCAATAAAGAAATGGCAATGCGATGATACTTATCAGTAATTACCTTAAATGTAAATGGGTTGAATGCCCCAACCAAAAGGAAAAGGCTGGCTGAATGGATACAACAACAAGACCCCTATATATATTGTCTACAAGAGACCCACCTCAAAACGAGGGACACATACTGACTGAAATTGAAGGGCTGGAAAAAGATGTTCCACACACATAGAGACCAAAAGAAAGCAGAAGTAGCAATACTCATATCAGATAAATAGACTTTAAAACAAAGGCTATGAAAAGAAAGAAAGAAGGAAACTATATAATGATAAAAGGATCAATCCAAGAAGAAGATAAAATAATTATAAATATTTATGCACCCAACATAGGAGCACCACAATATGTAAGACAATTACTAACAAGTATGAAAGGGGAAATTAACAACAATGCAATAATAGTGGGAGACTTTAATATCCCACTCACACCTATGGATGGATAAAATAGCAGAAAATTAACATGGAAACACAAACTTTAAAAGATACAATAGACCAGTTAGACCTAATAGATCTCTATAGGACATTTCACCCCAAAACAATGAATTTCACCTTTTTCTCAAGTGCGCATGGAACCTTTTCCAGGAGAGATCACATCCTGGGCCATAAATCTAGCCTTGATAAATTAAAAAAAATTGAAATCATTCCAAGCATCTTTTCTGACCATGATGTAGTAAGATTAGATCTCAATTACAGGAGAAAAGCTATTAAAAATGCCAACATATGGAGGCTGAACAACACACTGCTGAGTAACAGACAAATCATAGAGGAAATAAAAAAAGAAATAAACATGTGCATAGAAATGAATGAAAATGAAAACACAACAACCCAAAACCTGTGGGACACTGTAAAAGCAGTGCTAAGGGGAACGTTCATAGAAATACAGTCATACCTCAAGAAACAAGAAAAAAGTCAACTAAATAACCTAACTCTACACTTAAACAAACAAGAAAAGGAAGAAATGAAGAAGCCCAGGGTTAATAGAAGGAAAGAAATCTTTAAAATCTGGGCAGAAATAAATGCAAAAGAAACAAAAGAGACCATAACAAAAATCAACAAAGACAAAAACTGGTTCTTTAAGAGGGTAATTAAAATTGACAAACCACTAGCTAGACTCATCAAGAAACAAAGGGAGAAGAACCAAATCAATAAAATTTGAAATAAAAATGGAGAGATCACAACTGACAACACAGAAATACAAAGGATCATTAGAGACTCCTCTCAGCAACTAAATGGCAATAAAATGGACAACTTGGAAGAAATGGACAAAATCTTAGAAAGGTACAACTTTCCAACACTGAATCAGGAAGAAATAGAAAATCTTAACAGACACATCACAAGCATGGAAATTGAAACTCTAATCAGAAATCTTCCAGCAAACAAAAGCCAAGGTCCAGATGGCTTCACAGCTGAATTCTACCAAAAACTTAGAGAAGAGCTAATACCTATTCTACTCAAACGCTTCCAGAAAATTGCTGAGGAAGGGAAACTTCCAAACTCATTCTGTGAGGTCATCATCACCCTAATCCCAAAACCTGGTAAATATCCCACAAAAAAAAGAAAACTACAAGCCAATATCACTGATGAACATAGATGCAAAAATCCTTAACAAAATTCTAGCAATCAGAATCCAACAACACATAAAGAAGATCATACATCATACCAAGTGGGCTTTATCCCAGGAATGCAAGGATTCTTCAATATCTGCAAATCAATCAATGTAATATACCACATTAACAAACTGAAAAATAAAAATCATATGATTATCTCAATAGATGTAGAGAAAGTCTTCAACAAAATTTAACATCCATTTGTGATAAAAATCCTCCAAAAGGTGGGAATAGAAGGAACATACCTCAACATAATAAAAGCTATATATGACAAACCCACAGCAAACATTATCCTCAATGGTGAAAAACTGAAAGCATTTCCCCTAAAGTCAGGAACAAGACAAGGGTGCCCACTCTCACCACTACTATTCAACATAGTTCTGGAAGTTTTGGCCACAGCAATCAGAGCAGAAAAAGACCTAAAAGGAATCCAAATTGGAAAAGAAGAAGTAAAACTCTCACTGTTCACCGATGATATGATCCTATACACATAAATCCCTAAAGACTCTACCAGAAAACTACTAGAGCTAATCAATGAATACAGTAAATTTGAGGATATAAAATCAACAAACAGAAATCCTTTGCTTTCCTATACACTAATAAAGAGAAACCAGAGAAAGTAAGAATCTATTCCATTCACTGTTGCAATGTAAAGAATACAATACTTAGGAATATAACTACCTACAGAAACAAAAGACCTGTACATAGAGAACTATAAAACATTAGTGAAAGTAATCAAAGAGGACACTAATAGATGGAGAAATATACCGTGTTCTTGGATTGGAAGAATAAATATTGTGAAAATGAGTATACTACCCAAAGTAATTTATAGGTTCAATGCAATCTTTGTCAAGCTACCAGCAATATTTTTCACAGAGCTAGAACAAATAATCTCACAATTTGTATGGAAATACAAAAAACCTCGAATAGCCAGAGCAATCTTTAGGAAGAAGAATGGAACTGGGGGAATCAACCTGCCAGACTTCAGGCTCTATTAAAAAGCCACAGTCATCAAGACAGTATGGTACTGGCATAAAGACAGAAATATAGATCAATGGAACAAAATAGAAAGCCCAGATATAAATCCACGCACCTATGGACACCTTATCTTTGACAAAGGAGGCAAGAATATTCAATGGAGAAAAGACAGTCTCTTTAACAAGTGGTACTGGGAAAACTGGTCAACCACTTGTAAAAGAATGAAACTAGAACACTTCCTAACACCATACACCAAAACAAACTCAAAATGAATTAGAGAGCTAAATGTAAGACCAGAAACTATAAAACTCCTACAGGAGAACATAGGCAAAACACTCTCCGACATAAATCACAGCAGGATCCTCCATGACCCACCTCCCCAAATATTGGAAATAAAAGCAAAAATAAACAAATGGGACTTAATTAAAATTAAAAGCTTCTGAACAGCAAAGGAAACTATAAGCAAGGTGAAAATACAGCCTTCAGAATGGGACAAAATAATAGCAAATGAAACAACTGACTAAGAATTAATCTCAAAAATATACAAGAAACTCCTGCAGCTCAATTCCAGAAAAAAAAAAAGACCCAATCAAAAAATGGGCCAAACAACGAAACAGATATTTCTCCAAAGAAAGCATACAGATGGCTAACAAGCACAGGAAACGATGCTCAACATCCCTCATAATTGGAGAAATGCAAATCAAAACCACAATGAGATACCATTTCACACCAGTCAGAATGGCTGCTATCCAAATGTCTACATGCAATAAATGCTGGAGATGGTGTGGAGAAAAGGGAACCGTCTTACACTGTTGGTGGGGATGCAAACTAGTACAGCCACTATGGAGAACAGTGTGGAAAAGCTGGAAATAGAATTGCTATATGATCCAGCAATCGCACTCCTGGGCATACACACCGAGGAAACCAGAATTGAAAGAGACACATGTACTCCAGTGTTCATTGCAGCACTGTTTATAGTAGCGAGGACATGGAAGCAACCTAGATGTCCATCTGTAGATGAATGGATAAGAAAGCTTCGGTAGGGATAAATCAGTGTACATACTTGAAAAGAACCATAGAAAGAAATTCCATTATTCCTAGGTGTTCGATTATTTTTCATCTTGGTTAAAATGTACTTATATTAGTGTAATAGCATCTATTGATATGAGGACTTTATTAGTCACCAAACTGAAGACAATTCATGATAACTATCTCCTATTTTAAAGATGGTATTACACACATCTAAGCGGTACACACTAAGAAGAGGTCAGTTGGTCCAACTATCCTCACCGTCTAAATCTATAAGAGAGAGGCACAACCCAGCACAGAGGGAAGTGCTGCAGGGAATCACCAGCAAGACACTGATGCCCCTATGGTGACAGAATACATTTGTTCTCTCCATCAGGAACCACACAGGAATCAGATTTCACACTTTTCCTGATTTCTTCTACTCTTGAAGTGACCCTGGGAGGAGATGTAACTTTGAGAGAAACAGGAGGATGTGAACAACCTCAAATTGGGTGTAGGAATGAAGCAATTAGTTTAATTGGATTAAACTTTTTATCAGCAAGTGACCTGAAAGCTATGGACTGTATCTACGTTATCTCAAATAAAGAAAAGATAAACATAGCAGAAAATATCTTAAGTTGATTGCTGGGAGAAATTAAACTATTCCTGAATGTAACCTGCCAAGTCAGCTCATTTAAGAAACTAAATTCATTACTATGTCAATATAGATGACATTGCATACCCTATAGTCTTAAAGGAGAGTTTAAAACAGAAATGAGTGACTGGTTAAGAGAACAATGTTTTTTGGCATCAAACTCAACTTGGTTTGAGTTCTGGCTTTGCTCCTCACTGTGTGACCATGGCAAATTATTTTCTCTGTGCCTCAGGTTCTCCTTTAGTAGGATGGGGATATTGACAATTGAGGTTTACACATTTTATGGTGAATTCCAAGCCCACCAGGATTCTTCTTTCTTGGGCAGTGCTTTCTGATCTCCTTTAGCAGCCAGGCTGATACAGCAGTTTTAGCCACAGTTACTGGGCTAGGGGTGATGAACTTAGTCATGCATCTCCTCCCCAGGGTTGATCTTAGACTCAGTCTTTCCCTAGAAGGACTCTGCAATGTTGAGTAGGACTTTACAGTGTTCAAACACCATTGTCAGCTAGGACATGGTGAGAAGAATGAAACACAACTCCAGCAGAGAAAGTACCTAGGTGCTTTTCCTAGTTCCAGTCTTTTTCTGGGGATACATTTTAACCTTATTCTGGAGTTCTATAAGATGTCACATTTATACTTTCATAATTAAAATTTTCAGTCTTTGCTGACATTAACTTGGATCAGAAAAGAAGCATAGTTTAAAGAATTTGGATTCAAATTCCAATTCCAAACTTATTGGCTAAGTAACCATGTTACTTAAACTCTGCATCATTTTCTCTCCCATTATGGGTAGAGAATTGTATTTACTTTGAAATAATACTCATCCTTGAGGAATAAATGACTCACTACAGGCTAAGGTTAAGAGAAATGCCTAACACATCTTAAGTATACAATTTATATTAGCTGTTATTTCTTAAGTTGACTTCTGTCACTTGGAAACTAAAATAACTTTGATTAATAAAATATCATTTACAGACTTCCCTGGTGGCCCAGTGGTTAAGAATCGGCCTGTCAATGCATGGGGCATGGGTTTGATCCCTGGTCTGGGAAGATGCCACATGCTGTGGAGCAACTCAACCTGTTTAGTTCAGTTCAGTTCAGTTCAGTTCTGTCGCTCAATCATGTCCGACTCTTTGCGACCCCACCTGTAAGCCACAACTATTGAACACGCAAATGAAGCCCATATCCTGCAAATACTGAAGTCACATGCCTAGAGTCTGTGCTCCACAATAAAAGAAGCCACTGCAATAAGAAGCCTTCTCACTGCAATTAGGAGTAGCCATTGCTTGCTGAAACTAGAGAAAGCCCTCACACAAAAATGAATACTCCCACCCTCACCCTCTCCCACAGAGTCCCAAAGACTGTTCTATATATCTGTGTCTCTTTTGCTGTCTCATATACAGGGTTATCATTTGCATCTTTCTAAATTCCATATATATGCGTTAGTATACTGTATTGGTGTTTTTCTTTCTGGCTTACTTCACTGTATAATAGGCTCTAGTTTAATCCATCTCATTCAGGGTCAACGCATGTTACAGGATGCTCAGGCCCGGTGTGCGGGGATGACCCAGAGGGAGGATAAAGGGAGGAGGGAGGTGGGAGGGGGGTTCAGGAAGGGGAACTCTTGTATACCCGGGGCGGATTCATGTCAATCAATGTATGGCAAAACCAACCAATATAATATTATAAAATAATTAGCCTCCAATAAAAAAAATAAAATAAAATAACCAAAAAAAAAAATGAAGACTCAGCCAATCAAAAATAAAAAATAAAATAAGTAAATAAAATTTTTGAAAAAGTTAGTATTATCTGATCCACAGGGTTGGTGTGATGATGAAAAGAGAAAATGCAGGAAAAGAGCTTTGCATGGTAAGTAACAATGGTAAAATGGTCATTACTAGCTGTTATTTTCCCTTGCCCCCTCATTTCGTGGTTATCACTGTACCTGATGTCAATTGCCAGCAACACTGAGATTACCCATATCATCCATTCTTATTTTTAATCCATAAACAGCAAACAGGACTACAGAGAGAGGGTGACAAATATACGTGTGCGGCGTAGTGTTGATTTCCAATTCTCTCTCAGTTCAGTTTAGCTGCTCAATCGTGTCCAACTCTTTACAACCCCAAGGATTGTAGAACACCAGGCCTCCCTGTCCATCACCAACTCCCAGAGCTTACTCAAACTCATGTTCATTGAGTCAGTAATTCCATCCAGCCATTCCATCCTCTGTCATCCCCTTCTCATCCTGCTTTCAATATTTCCCAGCATCAGGGTTTTTTCCAGTGAGTTAGTTCTGCACATCATGTGGCTGAAGTTTTAGAGTTTCAGCTTCAGCATCAGTCCTTCGAATGAGTATTCAAGACCGATTTTCTTTAGGATTGACTCGTTGGATCTCCTGGTAGTCCAAGGGACTCACAAGAGTCTTCTACAACACCACAGTTCAAAAGCATCAATTATTTCACCCTCAGCTTTCCTTATAGTCCAACTCTCACATCTATACACAACTATTGGAAAAACCGTAGCTTTGACTAGATGGACCTTTGTTGGCAAAGAAATGTCGCTTCTTTCTAATATGCTGTCTAGGTTGATCATAGCTTTTCTCCCAAGGAGCAAGTGTCTTTTAATTTCATGCCTACCGTCACCATCTGCAGTGATTTTGGAGCCCAAGAAAATAAAATCTCTCATCGTTTCCATTGTTTCCCCATCTACATAGTCTCTCTCTACACATTCATATTTATTCATATCCATATCTACAATCCTAGGACAGATAATAAAGGGATATCCACAGAGATATCTTAACAAAGTAAATTAAAGTAATTGAAATTGATTTAGTATTTCAAGGACAGACAGTTTAAAGAATAAATTCTTTTGCTCTAATGTTTTTCAATTTCATTAATCAAATTACATTTATGAGTAAGGGTATGATGTTTCCACTTAAATACAAGTTCTATTGATTGTTTCTCTGCCAAAGGCACATCATATGATGAAGAATATACTTGCTTAAAACTCAGTTTCCCAGAGGCCACGTGATTTATTTATTTATTTTTTTCGATTAGCTCTGGGCCTCCTAGGTCTTCTGTTTTGCTATTGTGTAACAACACTGTAGGGCAGGTCAACATCAGCCATCCTGTTTGCTATTGGTCTATTCTTGTATCCTCTAAGTTTATGTCTTCCAATTCTTTGTGCTGATTTCTTATAGCTAACTGTAAAATAGAATTTTACTATTTCATACGTTGTATTAAAGACCCAGGTTCAATCCCTCGGTTGGGAAGATTTCCTAGAGAAAGAAATGGAAACCCACTCCAGTATTCTTGCCTGGAAAATCCCAGTGATGGGGGAACCTGGTAGGCTGCAATCCATGGGCTTGCAAAGATTTGGACAGGACTGAGCGGTTCACTTTCACTTTCATAGCATAATACAAAAGTATTAGTATAGGTTTTTCTTTCATTATGTAAATGCTAAAATAAAGTTAAAAAGTAATATTAGCAAGCTGTAATGAACCATCGGTAATACATTCTCATACAGAAGAGCTTAGTGCTTTCTTTGAAAGAGTGTACTGCAGCAATTGTGAGAAAATAGCCATTATTATGACTAAAAATAGCATCTGATCATAAAACTTTACCATATTCCTTGAGATGGGGATCAATAGATCAACTAAAAATTTGAATAGATGAATTAAATTAATGCAATTGTTTTTCTGTTCATTAATTTGTTTTATCCCCCCCCAACTTTACTACTTACATTTTTTCTTTTAAAACAATAACTGGTAGAAAGCCATTCTTGCATATTCATTTTCATGATAACATAATATTCTCTTTGTCTGAATCATGCATCTCTCTTTTCCAAAAGCCTGGCACCTTCTGATTTTTAATTTTAGATTAAATGACATTTGCTAGCTGTAAATTTCTAAGTGGGTCTTCCTCCACTTCCACCACACCCCACCCTGTTTTTCTTTGCTACACCACTCTGTTTCAGAGTCTGTATGTCAGTTTGAATTATATATTTGAACATTTACTTCTCAATTGGTTTATATTTTTTGTAAAGACAAAGGGCAGAGGATATGTCCATCTTATTCTTCAGCATGTGACCATTGTTCAAAGCACATGAGAAAAGAATGAATATTAGAACACTTCCTAACACCATACACAAATATAAACTCAAAATGGATTAAAGGACTAAATGTAAGATCAGAAACTGTAAAGCAGAGGAAAACACAGGCAGAACACTGTCATAAATCACAGCAAGATCCTCTATGACCCACATCCTAGAGTAATGGAAATAAAAACAAAAATGAACAAACGGGACCTAATTAAGCTTAAAACTTTTTGCACAGCAAAGGAAACGATAAAGAAGATGAAAAGACAATCCTCAGAATGGGAGAAAATAATTGCAAATGAAGCAACCAAAAAAGACTCAATCTCCAAGCAGTTCATTCAGCTCAATACTAGAAAATCAAACAACCCAATAAAAAATGGACAGAAGACACAGACAGACATTTCTCCAAAGAAGACATACAGATGGCTAACAAACACATAAAAAAATAAAAGTTCAACATAGTTTATTATTAGAGAAATACAAATCAAAAGTACAGTGACATATCATCTCATGTCAGTCAGAATAGTCATCATCAAAAAATCTACAAACAATAAATGCTGAAGAGATGTGGAGAAAAGGGAACCCTCTTGCACAGATGGTGGGAATGTAAATTGAGCCACTATGGAGAAGAGTGCGGAGATTTATTTTTTAAAAATTAGGAATAAAATTACCAAAGAACACAGCAATCCTACTATTGGGCATATACCCTGAGAAAACAACAATTTTAAAAGACACATATGCCTCAATGTTCATTGCAGAACTATTTACATTAGTCAGGACAAGGAAGCAACCTAGATGTTCACCAACAAATAAATAAATAAAGAAGATGTGATACATATATACAATGAAATATTGCTCAGCCATAAAAAGTAATGCATTTGAGTTAGTTCTAGTGAGATGGATTAACTTAGAACCTGTTATATAGAGTGAAGTAAGTCAGAAAAAGAGAAGTAAGTAAGTCAGATAGAGAGAAACAAATGTCATATATTAACTCATATATATGGAATCAAGAAAAATGATACTGAGGAGAAGAGACTTGTGGACATGATGTGTCAGAGGAGAGGGAGGGACAAATTCAGAGAGTAGCATTGAAACATATACATTACCATAAAAAAATAGTTGGTTAGTGAGAATTTGCTGTATGATGCAGGGAGCTCAATCCAATGCTCTGTGATAACCTAGAAAGGTGGGCTGGGGTGGGAGGTGGGATGGAGATTCAAGAGGGAGGAAACATATGTATACAACATTGTAAAGCAATTATCCTCCAATTAAAAATGAAGAGATATGTAAATAATGCGTGGTGGAAACGTGCATGAATAACTTCATCTAATAATTTGCAAGCGAATTAATACATTATTGTGAGAATGAGAAAGATTGCCTCTGAAAGAGTTGAAAGCTTGTTGCTCAGCCATGAAAGGCACCGGGAGGAGTGGAATTCAATCTGGGACCAGTGACAAGGTGGATCGCTCAGAGTTTTTGTGTAATAAAGTTTTACTAAAGTATAAAAAAGATAGAGAAAGCTTGTGACATAGACATCAGAAGGGGGAAGAAAGAGTGTCCCCCTGCTAGTCTTTAGCCGGATGTTATATAGCTAATAACAGGCTGCTAATTAGAAATAAAATTAAAGGAAATATCTCAAAACTCAGAGATTGGCACCAGGCCACTCATCCACAGCATGCATTCTGCGATAACATTGGCATAAAGTGCGTTGTCCCGGGCCATAAAATGATTGACATGAGTCTTGAAGAATGGCAGTTTCCAAGCAAAGACATAGTCTCATTAACATAGCCTAGGAGAATATTTGCATTAGTAAAACATACTGGTTTGTCAGGTCCATTCTGAGTCTTAGGCAGAACTAACTTGAAGACTGAGTCTAGGGTAAATACATAGTAGCTGAAAACAAACATTTCCATAAGAAAAACACTTCCATTAGCTCAAGGTTTGAGAAAATCTAAATTCGGGTGGAACCAGGTGTCGTCATAGCAACACAGAATTTTAAAAGAAGCCTCTTTTTAAATCTGCAAAGAGAAGGGATAAAACTCTAACATTTGTAGTTTGTTTACTGCTGCTGCTTAAGAAAGACATAAAAAATGTCTGACACTTGCAGACTTCTGGCCTTCCTGCCTGTTACCCTCTCATTCCCCCCTTTTCTTTTAGGAGAATTATGTTGCCTAAACATAATTATGTTGCCCCTTTCCCTAGGGAAGGGGGCCTCATTCTAGTTCTGTAACTGCTTCTGAGCTGAGAATGGGAGTTGTCCCTAAACTGTTGAGGGAACATACTCTCCTAACCCTCATAATGAGGGTCTCTGATCCAGGGGCCCCAAGTAATAGTTGGAGGAAGCTGCTGCAGTCGCAGGAGTTTGAGCAACCATTTGTAACTTAAAAGCCTTCATGTGATTAGAAATAAATCCAGCAATTAGGACAGTTTTTCACCATGGGGAACTAGTTAATGTCTCCCAAAGTGAGGCAGTTGAAGTTTCATCAGTATCCATAGCCTGAATTATCTTGTTCCTGTGTTTAGTAAAGTGAGTTACATTAGTGTTCATATTGGATATATATGTACAGCACTGGGTATGAATAATGGCACAAGTTCCTCCTTGTGCAGCTGTCAGAATATCTAAGGCCAATCTGTTTTGTAAAAACACCTTTCTAATTTGTATTTGATTAGCATTAAGAGCTGAAATATCTTTTTGAGAATCTTCTAAAACCTCTTGAGTAGAGTTAGTCAGAACATCAACTCATAGCATAACATCTGTACTTCCCAGAGAGGGAACAAATACTGCAGTCAAATAATCATACCAGTGAAATACAGACCTTGCAAAGTGAGTTCTAAGGTGTGGTAAAATAACAAGCTTCTCTGGAAGCTCTGAAAATATGAAGCCCTGAGTAAAATCTAGACCTAGGCTTCATCTCCCTATCCAGCCAGGGGGAAGTCATGCCCATAGATAAGAGCCACATATCCAGTAAGTCCTGTTTGAAGCAAACCAGCAAGACTGAGGGATCCAGTCCCAATCAGTGCCTGGCCAGGCAGAAGGAGGACATGAACTGGGGTTGGAAAAAACAGGAATGGTTACATTGCATATTTCCTAAGCAAAAATCCCAGTTGTTTCCAATCGTTATAATTAAGTGGTTGGCTAACTTCTAGGGATGGTTATATTTGTTCCAAGCATATGGGGGTGTGAGATATTAGATATCCCTTTTCAGGAGTTAGCCATATAACCTCACCCCATATTTGATAAATGTCAGGTAAAAAGCCACCGGATCTAGACCCATTTACTTTCTTATGTGTAACAAAGTAGTCATTAAACCAAGATAATGTATAATCAAAATTAAAAGTCACATTATGTCCATAGTTAAAGCACAAAGTGTTGCACAATCTTAGGATTGTTAGATGTCATCAGATTATCAAAAGACATCACATATGATTGTTGTTGTCAAAGGTATTCACATACTTGGAGAAAGTCTTTTCCTTGAAGTGGAGATATCTACTATGGGAAGCCTTCCACTGATGAAGAGGGGAGCACTCTGCAGACCCAGCAGTTAGTCCAATTGTGGAATGCAGCAAAGGAGTGAGCCCAGAACAGAAAGACATTGTCTTGAGTTTCAAAAGTCAGACTCAGAAATATTGGAGTCAGCATAAGCAGGCTCACACAGATTATCAGGCCCATCTGAAAAGTACAAAGTCAGAGCATAGAAAGTAAAGACATAAAATGGAATCACTTAGTTCTGGTCAGGGTGCCACCTTTTAACTAGAGTGTAATGCACCCACAAATCAATTCATGACACTTTGATAGCTGTGGAAGAAGAAAGAATAACCTGGTAAAGGCTGTCCCAGAGGGGCTTGAGGGATTGGCCCCCAGATCCCACTGTTTTTATCAGAACCTTGGTTCCTGGCTTAAATAGAGGCCTGCTTGACTCAAAGACTGGGTCAGGAATCACCTCCCAGAGTTCTGCTATTGCTTGTTGAAAAGCTGAGAGCTGAGTTACACAATTAGTTAATTCCAAGGCTTCAGGATCTATAACAATGTGCATAAGAAGGCCCTTCCATAAATACATTAAAAGGGGCACAGTCCCTCCTTTTAGGGGACAGTTTGGGCCCTCATTAAATATACGGGTAGAACTTTAGGCTAATTGTCCTGTGTCTCTTGAGTTAATTTGCAAAGAAGTCTCTTAATAATCTCGTTAGCTTTTTCTACATTTCTTGAGAATTGGGGTCTCCAGGGACAGTGTAAGTGATATTCTATTCTGAGAACTTTTGACACCCCCTGAATTACAGTAGATATAAAGGCAGAGCCGTTGTCACTCTGAAGGCTCTGTGGCAGCCCAAACCTATAAATAATTTCATGAATTAAAATTTTTACAACCTCCTTAGACTTTTCACTATGACAGGGAAAAGCCTCAATCCATCCAGTAAAAGTATCCACCCAAACTTGTAAGCAAGAATATCCATTTGCTTTTGGCATATGAGTGAAATCAATTTCCCAGTCTTCTCCAGGATATTTTCCACTTCATTGTAATCCAGATTTGCTAGCTTTTCAGTCTTTGGTTTATTTTTTGACAAACCTCACATCTTTTGATAATGTTCTTTAACGTTTTCATTAATTTGCTATTGAGCATTTTCAGGAATTATTAATCATCCATCCTTGGACTGTAACCATTCTTTATCAGCAATCTTTGCTCCACTTCTCTCATATCTTTCTAATTCTTCCTCAGTATATTGTGTTTTTTCCTGTTCCACAGGACCTGTCCATATAAAGGTGTCTGCAGTTAAGGGATTTCATAAAGCACCGCCTTTCTGACTTGACAGTCAGCCAGCTGATTACCCTTGGCTACTTTACTCCCATTCCTGCTGTGCCCTTTGTAATGCATAACAGCTACTTCTTTAGGAAAATATATAGCAGTTAAGTCTCTCGATCTCTCTGAAATGCTTAATAGGTTCTTCTGTTGCTTTTTAAATTGTCTTTCTTTCTATATTGCAGCATAGGCATGTAGAGTCAAACAAGCATCAGTGTAGATATTTACTCGCTGCTGCCTCTGGTAGAAAGATGGCTCTGGATGCTTTATTTTCTCTCTTACAGATGGAAGCTAACAATTTCAGCCTCCCTCCTTTGAACTGTATTCTGAAAAACTAGGATAGACTTGATCCCCAGAGCTTAAAGAAGACATGTCTGATCTTATGGGATACTGCATGGCCACGGTATCCATTGGAGGATAGCAAATGGAGGCCGGTTGGAGGGTCTCTTAATTATAATACTGTTTTATGTTAGGCCAGTTCTGTATAAAACCAGAGAAATGTGTAGAAGTAGCATATGTGTTGCCCTTTTTCTATCTGCAAGGCACGCCAGACTTACATCCTAAGGGTATAGATTTGGGTATGGAACCTTCAGCTCCCTCCTATCCTCCTATTTTGCCCCTGTACCCAGGGCTCCAAACTGAGCAAACTGAAAGTCAGGGAACCCTCCCTGGGAAGAGTTTCCTTGGTCTCGGTAGAAACTCAAACCAAAATTCAAGTTGCCTTGATCTTAGTAAAACCCCAAATTGAGATTCAAACTGCCCAAGAATCAGTCCAAACAACCCCTGTCTGAGTACAAAATCAGACTACTCTGGTTTCAATAGAAACTCAGACAATCAAAGTAAGAAAAGCTCAGACAGCAAAAACTAAGGGTGAAATACAGGATGAGATGGAAGACAGGAGACAAAGAGATAAAGAAAAGCAGGTTTCTCCAATCTATCCCTGGGATCATATGTGCAGAGCACCTAGAGAGGCAGAGGAACAGCTACAGAAGCTGTTGCCTCTTCAGGAAGCACTCAGAAGGAGAAATAATCAGTCTATGAGAGTTAATAAGCCCTTTTCTTATCAAGAAATGCAAAGAATCAAGGAAGATCTTGGAGACTATTTAGAAGACCCAGAAAAATATATTAAAGCTTTTAAAGGTGTTACCCTGCTTTATAACCTTACTTGGAAGGATGTGATGTGTATCCTGGGACAAACGATAAAGTCCAACTCAAAAACTCGACTTTTGGGGAAAGCTCTTGCCTATGGAGATGAATGGCTTGGTAATAAACCACTAGGGAAGAGGGAGGATGAGACAGCCACTCTCCCAAGTGGGAATCAGGCAGCCCCAACTATAGAACCAGATTGGAATTATGCTATAACATGGCTAAAGGAAGATGGGATCAGAGTAATTTTTTCATATGTGTTCTTGAAGGGCTCAAGCAAGCACATGCTAAAACTTTATGCTAAATTGGCAAACAGAACATAGAGAGAAGGAAGCTCCTGGAAAATTCCTAGATAGACTGAGGGAAACCCTTCACAGATTCAATGAGATTGATCCCTGAGATTGACAGTGAAGACAGAAGAGTGATCTTAAAATATTTCTCACTCACTTAGCTCCAGATATCCACCATAAGCTATTAAAACAGGCATATGGACCAAAGTGGAAAAAGACCCTGATGCTGGGAAAGGTTGAAGGTGGGAGGAGAAGGGGATAACAGAGTATGAGATGGTTGGATGGCATCATTGACTCAATGGACATGTGTTTGAGTAGGCTCCGGGAGTGGGTGATGGACAGGGAAGCCCAGTGTGTTGCAGTCTATGGGGTCACAAAATCTGACATAACTGAGCGACTAAACTGAACTGAACTGAACTGATGGGCCAAATCAGTCTTTAGATAATCTGTTGCAACTGACTCAGACAGTCTATCATGGTAGGGAATATAAGGAAGATAAATAAAGGCAGAGTAAACAAAGGAACAGGTGGAAGCCCTTGTAATGGCTCTCAGAACTGTTCTTAAACAGCCTGAGAAAAATTCCCAGAAGGATGCAGGTGAAAAGGGATGGGATTGCTATTATTCTGGAAAGGAGGGGCACCTCAAGTGGGATTGTCCTCAGGCATCTAAGTTGCCCCCAGCTCCATGTCCAGTCTGCAAGGGACAGGAGGAAAGACTGTCCCAGAGGTGTATGTTTCAGGGCTCAGACTCTCAAGACAATCAGGACTGAAGGTGCTCGGAAGTCCCCACACAAGGTCCCATCCTAAATACACCTGAGGAACCCCAGGTATTAGTAACTGTGGGGATCAATTCGTAGATTTCCTTTTGGACATTGGGGCAACTTACTCTGTGCTTACTGAAACCCCTGGCCCACTTTCTCCCCAATCTTCTTCTGTAATGAGACTGTCGGGATGAGCCAAATGTTATTATTTCAGTTGTCCTCTAAGCTTCAACTAGGACTCTGTGCTATTTTCACACGAGTTTCTGATCATGGCAGAGTCTCCCTCACCCCTTTTGGGGAGGGATATACTCAGCAAGGTCCATGCCTCTGTTTTCATGAATACAGAAGCCTCCCTTTCTCTCCATTTTATTGAATAAAATGTAAATCCTAGAGTGTGGGCTGATGGGAAATCTGTGGTTTGACCACAAGATGCTATTCCTGTAGTTATCAAACCCAAAGACCGGCACTTATTTTCACATAAAAAGTAGTATCCACTGAAACCTGAGGTTAAGTAAGGGTTAAAAACCCATCATTGAGAATTTAAAGGAGCAGGGGCTATTAATTCCCTGTAACAGTCCATGCAACACTGTTAATTTGGGTGTAAAGAAGTCAGATGATAAATGGAGACTAGCTCAAGATTTACAAATAATAAATGAGGCTGAAGTTCCTTTACACCACGTGGTGCCTAATCCTTACACTCTATTGTATGAAATTCCTGAACAATCCAAATATTTTTCAGTAATTGATTGAAAAGAAGCCTCTTTTTAACTTTGTATGGAAAAGGGAAAAAAAAAATCTAATACTTGTAATTTGTTTTCTCCTGCTGCTTAAGAGAGACATAAAAAATGTCTAAAACTTGCAGCCTATTTCCTCTGTTTGGAGACCTCTGGCCTTCCTGCCTGTTACCTTCTCAGAGTCAAGGCTCATTTTTGTGTGAAAGGTCTTGTTTTATATACAAGTGTAACATGTATGTCTGGCAGACAATGAAGGTTGGAGCTGAATTGCAAAAGGGCAGCTACCATTGTATATGCCATGTGAGGCTTTAGGGTTCTGTTGGACCCTCTCTTCTACCAGGAGACAGATATTGTAAACACAGATAGTTAAGAAAAGAGAGATTAAAGTGAGTGCTCTAAAGTTTCTAAAGTCAATGATTTTTAAAAACATGCTACGACTCATTCCAGTATTCTTGCCTGGGAAATCCCATGGACAGAGAGGAGCCTGGTGGGCTAAAGTCAAGGGGTCACAAACAGACACAACTGAACACACATACACGCACACATTAAAAAATAGGATAGTTTAGTCTTTTAATTGAGGTATTCTATGATTTTAGCAGCTTTCAACTTCTCTCAATATATTCACATCTTCTCTCACTATATTCACATCTTCTCTCAAACACAGTATATTTGTACAAGCAACATTCACAACTGTTAAGGCATTTTCCTTTGCTCTCATGAGCTGTGTCATCCAATGATATCCACCAGCCACATGTGAACACCTGAAATGTATCTAGTTCAAATTAAACTGTGCTGTGTCAAGTACACAGCAGATTTTGAATACTTGATATTAAAAGAAATTAAGTAACCCATTAATATTTTCATATTGTTGAAGTGATAGTATTTTAGATATACTTGGCTAAATAAAATATATTACTAAAATTATTTTCTTCTAACTAGTTTTTTAATGTGGGAACAGAAAATTTTAAAATTGCATATATGCCTTGCATTAGATTAATTTTGAACAGTCCTTTTTAGAATCATTGAAATTATTCTGTTATCACTGAATACCAAGCTTTAAGAAATTATTAGTTATGTTTGAATATTTCACCTTAAAATTATTTAATAAGCAGTAGTATAAATCATTTTAATTGACTTTTCTTCTATTTTTATAAGCAATTTAACCTTAGAAGGAAAAATACTTTTAATCATGCCTATCAAATATAATATTGTAAAATAATTTGCCTCCAATAAAAAATAAATTAACTACAAAAAATAAAAATAAAAAGCAGAGACATTACTTTGCCAACAACAACAACAAAAAAATAATCAGTAAATTCATCAAATGTCATGCCTACATGACTATAGAGTAAAATATATCTATATCCATTTATCATATATACAGATATAAGTTGGTGCATTTGAAGTAATTAGTGTCTTAATTTAATCCAAGTGTATGTAATGTTTATTTCAATTACCTGCAACTTAATAAATTTTTCTTGCATTTCAATTTGAAATCTACCATCACTGTACACTCTGGACAAGCTATGACCAAAATAGAAAGGATATTAAAAAGCAGAGATATTGCTTTTCTGACAAGGTCTGTCTAGTCAGAGCTTTGGTTTTTTTCAGTAGTCAAGTATGGATGTGAGAGTTGGACAGTAAAGAAAGCTGAGCACTGAAGAATTGATGCTTTTGAACTGTGGTGCTGGAGAAGACTCTTGAGAGTCCCTTGCACTGCAAGGAGATCAAACCAGTCAGTCTGAAAGGAAATCAGTCCTGAATATTCATTGGAAGGACTGATGCTGAAGATGAAGCTTCAATACTTTGGCCACCCGATGCAAAGAACTGGCTTATTGGAAAATATTCTGATGCTAGGAAAGATTGAAGGCAGGAGGAGAAGGGGACGACAGAGGATGAGACAGTTGGATGGCAATACCAGCTGTATGGACATGAGTTTGAGAAAGCTCTGGGAAATGGTGATGGACAACAAAGACTGGCATGCCACAGTCCATGGGATCACAAAGAGTTGGACATGACTGAGTGACTGAACTGACTGAATGGGCACTCGAGAGGACACAGATTGTGGCAGATAAAATTATAGATCTCGACATTGTGTTCCAGATTTAGATTTTACTTAAGCTAGCAGTTTCCATGAGTTAATTCTCTTGGATTTGTTTTCACACCTGTAAAATACAGGGCTGAACGAATGTAACTGTAAGATATTTTCCAATAATAAATTAGTTTTAAAGTCCCCCAAGGATCCTAATCTTACATTGTATTAATCTTTCATGTTTTAAATTTTATCTGTGTGTTTATGTGAATAGTATGATAAAATTTGTTAGAAATATGTTTGCAAAAAAGAAGTTGTGGTTCTCTAGAAACTCAGCATGGAGGTAAGAAAGGTCCATGACAATTCAGTGTGCATGTGAGCAGGTTGTTATATCATGTTTTGCTCAGTGGTTATTAACCTCTTGCTGAAAAATCCCCCATCATTGCTTTATTATCCATGTTTGTGATGTGAAAAAGTTTTACTGAATTTGGATATAAAATTAATACAAAAAATCCCTGGAATTCATATAAACTAAGAATGACAAAACAGATAGAAATTAAGGGAAGAATCCCATTCACTATTGCAACAAAAATAATAAAATACACAGGAATAAATTTACCTTAAGAAACAAAGGACCTATATATAGAAAACTGTAAAACATTGATGAAAGTAATTAAAGATGACACAAATAGATGGAGAAATGTACCATGCTTGTGGACTGGAAGAATAAATATAGTGAAAATGAGTAAATTTATAGATTCAACTAAATCCCAATCAAGCCACCAAAGGTATTTTTCACAGAACTAGAAAAAATAACTTCACAATTTCTATGGAAACACACACACACACAAATACCTTGAATAGTCAAAGCAATCTTGAGAAAGAAGAATGGAACTGGGGGAATCAATCTGCCTGACTTCAGTCTATACTACAAAGCTCCAGTCATCAAGACAGATATATAGAAGAATGGAACAAAATAGAAAGCCCAGAGAAAAATCCACGCACCTTTGGACACCTTATCTTTGAAAATAGAGGCAAAAATATAAAATGAGCAAAAGACAATCTCTGTAAAAAGTAGTGCTGGGAAAACTGGTAAACCACTTGTGAAAGAATGAAACTAGAACACTTTCTAATACCATCAGTTCAGTTCAGTTCAGTTGCTCAGTCGTCTCCGAAATTTGCGACACCATGAATCACAGCACGCCAGGCCTCCCTGTCCATCACCAACTCCCAGAGTTCACTCAAACTCATGTCCACAGAGTGGGTGATGCCATCCAGCCATCTCATTCTCTGTCGTCCCTGTTTCCTCCTGCCCCTAATCCCTCCCAGCAACAGAGTCTTTTCCAGTGAGTCAACTCATCGCATGAGGTGACCAAAGTATTGGAGTTTCAGCTTTAGAATCAATCCTTCCAATGAACACCAAGAGTTGATCTCCTTTAGAATGGACTGGTTGGATCTCCTTACAGTCCAAGGGACTCTCAAGAGTCTTCTCCAGCACCACAGTTTAAAAGCATCAATTCTTCAGCGATCAGCTTTCTTTACAGTCCAACTCTCAAGCCATACATGACCACGGGAAAAACCATAGCCTTGACTAGACGGACCTTTGTTGGCAACGTAATGTCTCTGCTTTTTAATATGCTATCTACATTGTCATAACTGTCCTTACAAGGAGTAAGCGTCTTTTAATTTCCTGGCTGCAATCAGCATCCACAGTGATTTTGGAGCACCCAAAATAAAATCTGACACTGTTTCCCCATCTATTTCCCATGAAGTGATGGGACCAGATGCCATGATCTTCGTTTTCTGAATGTTGAGCTTCAAGCCAACCTTTTCACTCTCCTCTTTCACTTTCATCAAGAGGCTTTTGAGTTCCTCTTCACTTTCTGCCATAAGGGTGGTGTCATCTGCATATATGAGGTTATTGATATGTCTCCCGGAAATCTTGATTAAATCTTGTGCTTCTTCCAGCCCACGTTCCTCATGATGTACTCTACATAGAAGTTAAATATCAGGGTGACAATATACAACCTTGACGCACTCCTTTTCCTATTTGGAACCAGTCTGTTTTTCCATGTCCAGTTCTAACTGTTGCTTCCTGACCTGCATACAGGTTTCTTAAGAGGCAGGTCAGGTGGTCTGGTATTCCCATCTCTTTCAGAATTTTCCAGTTTATTGTGATCCACACAGTCAAAGGCTTTGGCATAGTCAATGAAGCAGAAATAGATATTTTTCTGGAACTCTCTTGCTTTCTCCATGATCCAGCGGATGCTGGCAATTTGATCTCTGGTGCCTCTATCTTTTCTAAAACCTGCTTGAACATCTGGAAGATCACGGTTCACATATTGCTGAAACCTGGCTTGGAGAATTTTGAGCATGACCTTACTAGCGTGTGAGATTAGTACAATTGTGTGGTAGTTTGAGCATTCTTTGGCATTGCCTTTCTTTGGGATTGGAATGAAGACTGACCTTTTCCAGTCCTGTGGCCCCTGTTGAGTTTTCCAAATTTGCTGGCATATTGAGTGCAGCACTTTCACAGCATCATCTTTCAGGATTTGAAATAGCTCAATTGGAATTCCATCACCTCTTCTAGCTTTGCTCTCTAAGGCTCACTTGACTTCAAATTCCGAGATGTCTGGTTTCAGGTGAGTGATCACACCATCGTGATTATCTTTGTCATCAAGATCTTTTTCGTACAGTTCTTCTGTGTATTCTTGTCACCTCTTCTTAATATCTTCTGCTTCTTTTAGGTCCATACCATTTCTGTCCTTTATCGAGCCCATCTTTGCATGAAATGTTCCCTTGATATATCTAATTTTCTTGAAGAGATCTCTTGTTTTTCCTATTCTGTTCTTTTCCTCTATTTCTTTTCATTGATCATTGAGGAAGGCTTTCTTATCTCTCCTTGCTGTTCTTTGGAACTCTGCATTCAGTTGCTTATATCTTTCCTTTTCTCCTTTGCTTTTCACTTCTCTTCTTTTCACAGCTATTTGTAAGGCCTCCTCAGACAGCCATTTTGCTTTTTTGCATTTCTTTTCCATGGGGATGGTCTTGGTCCCTGTCTCCTGTACAATGTCATGAACCTCCATCCATAGTTCATCAGGCACTCTATCAGATCTATTTTTTACTTCCACTGTTTAATCATAAGGGTTTTGATTTAGGTCATATCTGAATGGTCTAATAGTTTTCCCTACTTTCTTCAATTTCATTCTGAATTTGGCAATAAGGAGTTCATGATCTGAGCCACAGTCAGCTCCTGGTCTTGTTTTTGCTAACTGTATAGAGCTTCTCCATCTTTGGCTGCAATGAATATAATCAATCTGATTTCTGTGTTGACCATCTGGTGATGTCCATGTGTAGAGTCTTCTCTTGTGTTGTTGGAAGAGGGTGTTTGCTATGACCAGTGCGTTCCCTTGGCAAAACTCTATTAGCCTTTGCCCTGCTTCATTCTGTGCTCCAAGTCTAAATTTTCCTGTTACTCCAGGGGTTTCTTGACTTCCCACTTTTTCATTCCAGTCCCCTATAATGAAAGGACATCTTTTTTGGGTTTTAGTTCTAAAAGGTCTTATAGGTCTTCATAGAACCATTCATCTTCGGCTTCTTCAGCATTACCGGTTGTGGCATAGGCTTGAATTGCTGTAATATTGAATAATTTGCCTTGGAAATGAACAGAAATCATTCTGTTGTTTTCAAGATTGCATCTAAGTTCTGCATTTCGGACTCTTTCGTTGACCATGATGGCTACTTCATTTCTTCTAAGGTATTCTAATACAATCAGTTCAGTTCAGTTCAGTTCAGTCGCTCAGTTGTGTCCGACTCTCCGCAACCCCGTGAATCACAGCACGCCAGGCCTCCCTGTCCATCACCAACTCCCGGAGCTCACTCAAACTTATGTCCACAGAGTCGGTGATGCCATCCAGCCATCTCATTCTCTGTCGTCCCCTTCTCCTCCCACCCCCAACCTTTCCCAGCATCAGAGTCTTTTCCAGGGAGTCAACTCGTCGCATGAGGTGGCCAAAGTATTGCAGTTTCAGCTTCAGCATCAGTCCCTCCAATGAATACCCAGGATCCATCTCCCTTAGAATGGACTGGTAGTCAAACATAAATTCAAAATGAATTAAAGATCTAAATATCAGACCAGAAACTATCAAACTTTTAGGGAAAACATAGGTAGAACACTACCACATGAATCACAGCAACCTTCTCTGTGACCCACCTCCCAGAGTAGTGGAAATGAAAGCAAAAATAAACAAATGGTACCCATTTAAACATAAAAGGTTTTTCACAATGAAGGAAGCTACAAGCAAAGTGAAAAGGCAGCCTTCAGAATAGGAGAAAATAATAGCAAAAGAAGCAACTGGCAAATAATTAATCTCAAAAATATACAAGCAGCTCATGAAGCTCAATGCCAGAAAAATAAATGACCCAATTAAAAAAACGGGCCAAAGAACTAAACAGACATTTCTCAAAAAAAAGCATGCAGATGGCTAAGAAACACATGAAAAGATGCTGAACATCACTCATTGTCAGAGAAATACAAATCAAAACCACAATGAGTTACCATCTCATGCCAGTCAGAATGGCTATTATCCAAAAGTCTACAAGCAATAAATGCTGGAGAGGGTGGTAAAGGGAACTCTCTTACACTGTTGGTGGGAATGCAAACTAGTACAGCCACTTTGGACTATAGTGTGGAGATTCCTTAAAAAACTGGAAATGGAGCTGTCATATGACCCAGCAATCCCACTGCTGATCATTCACACAGAGGAAGCCAGAGTTGAAAAAGACACATGTTCCCCATTGTTCACTGAAGTACTGTTTGTAACAGCTAGGACATGGAAGCAAGCTAGATGTCCATCGGCAAATGAATGGATAAGGAAGTTGTGGTACATATACACAATGGAATATAATTCAGCTGTAAAAAGAACACATTTGAGTCAGTTCTAATGAGGTTGGATGAAACTGGAGCCTATTATACAGAGTGAAAGTGACAGTGAAAGTCATTCACTGTGTCATGGACTAGAGAGTTCATAGAATTTCTAGGCAATAATATTGAAAGTGAGAGAGGAAAGTGAAAAAGTTGTCTTAAAGCTCAACATTCAGAAAACTAAGATCATGGCATCCCGTCCCATCACTTCATGGCAAATAGATGGGGAAACTGTGGAAACAGTGGCTGACTTTAATTTTTTGGACTTCAAAATCATTGCAGATGGTGACTGTAGCCATGAAATTAAAAGACACTCCTTGTAAGGAAAGTTATGACCAACCTCGACAGCATATTAAAAAGTAGAGACATTACTTTGTCAACAAAGGTCTGTCTCGTCAGGCTATAGTTTTTCCAGTAGTCATGTATAGATGTGACAGTTGGATTATAAAGAATGTTGAGTCTGAAGAATTGATGCTTTTGAAGTGTGGTGTTGGAGAAGACTCTTGAGAGTCCCGTGGACTGCAAGGAGATCCAACGAGTCCATCCTAAGGGAGATCAGCCCTGGGTGTTCATTGAAAGGACTGATGTTGAAGCTGAAACCAATATTTTGGCCACCTGATACAAAGCGCTGATTCATTTGAAAAGACCGTGATGCTGGGAAAGAAAAGAGAAGGGGACAACAGAGGAGGAAATGGTTGGATGGCATCACTGACTCAATGGACATGAATTTGTGTAAATTCCAGGAGTTGGTGATGAACAAGGAGGCCTGGCCTGCTGCAGTTCATGGGGTCTCAAAGAATCGGACACAACTGAGTTACTGAACTGAACTCAATATTGGAGTGGGAAACCTTTCCCTTCTCCAGGGGTTCTTCCCCACCCAGGGATCATACCCAGATCTCCCGCATTGAAGGTGGATTCTTTACCAACTGAGCCACAAGGGAAGTCAAAGAATATTCGTGTGTGTAGCCTATTCCCTTCTCCAGCAGATCTTTCCAACCCAGGAATCGAACTAGGGTCTCCTGCATTGTAGGCAGATTTTTTATCAACTGAGCTCTCAGGGAAGCCTTTATACAGAGTGAATTAAGTCAGAAAGAGAAATACCAATAGAGTATATTAATGTATATATATGGAATTTAGAAAGACGGTAACAATAGCTCCATATGCAAAACAGTAAAAGAGACATTCAGTTCAGTTCAGTTCAGTGCTCAGTTGTGTCCGACTCTTTGCCACCCCATGAACCACAGCACACCAGGCCTCCCTGTCCATCACCAACTCCCGGAGTTCACTCAAACTCATGTCCACAGAGTCGGTGATGCCATCCAGCCATCTCATTCTCTGTCGTCCCCGTTTCCTCCTACCCCCAATCCCTCCCAGCATCAGACGCTTTTCCAGTGAGTCAGCTCGTCACATGAGGTGGCCAAAGTATTGGAGCTTCAGCTTTAACATAAGTCCTTCCAATGGACACCCAGGATTTATCTCCTTTAGAATAGACTGGTTGGATCTCCTTGCAGTCCAAGGGACTCTCAAGAGTCTTCTCCAGCACCACAGTTCAAAAGCATCAATTCTTCGGCCATCAGCTTTCTTTACAGTCCAACTCTCACATCCATACATGACCATAGCCTTGACTAGACGGACCTTGGTTGGCAAAGTAATGTCTCTGCTTCTTAATATGCTATCTATGCTGGTCATAACTTTCCTTCCAAGGAGTAAGTGTCTTTTAATTCCATGGCTGCAATCAGCATCTGCAGTGATTTGGGAGCCCCAAAAAATAAAGTCTGACACTGTTTCCCCTGTTTCCCCATCTATTTCCCATGGAGTGATGGGACCAGAGGCCATGATCTTCGTTTTCTGAATGTTGAGCTTCAAACCAACCTTTTCACTCTCCTCTTTCACTTTCATCAAGAGGCCTTTGAGTTCCTCTTCACTTTCTGCCATAAGGGTGGTGTCATCTGCATATCTGAGACATAGATATAAAGAAAAGACTTTTGGATTATGTAGGAGAAGGAAAGGTGGGAGAATACAAGAGAATAACATTGAAACATGTATATTACCATATGTAAAATAGATGACCAGTGCATGTTCAATGCATGAAGCAGGGCAATGAGAGCTGGTGCTCTGGGACAACCCAGAGGGATGTGTTGGGGATGGAAGGGGGAGGTGGGTTCAGGATGGTGGGACCCATGTACACCCATGGCTGATTCATGTTGATATATGGTGAAAACCACCATAATATTGTAAAGCAATTAGCCTCCAATTAAAATAAATTAACTAATTAAAAAACAAAGTTTTGCTGCATGTAATTCAGGTTTTTCTATGGCTAGGTGAACAGAAGATGATGTAAGAAAAGGGAGATAAAAGGATTTTTGGTAATATTTGTCTTTTATAATTACATTTCACAGCACACTTTTGCTTCTTTACAAAATAATACATAAAAAGACCCAAGCCTTATTCAGACTTTTAAGTTGTTGATAAAAAATAAAATAAAATAATCTAAAGATCTCTTATCTTTCCAAATTATTAGGTAACATTAGGGTTAAAGAGTTTTCATCCTGTTTTCTAGTTTGCTCAAATTATGTCACAATTTTTCTCTCTACCGTAGTTTTCTCTCTACTGTAATCCTTTTTAAATCCTACTCTCAGTTTCATAATTCTGAAGCAAACTTTGATCATTATATACATTTTTTCCATTAAAAATCATTGCTAATGAGTTTAATATTGTTTATAATTTTTCTTTCTTTCTTTTTTTTTTGTCCATTCCACATGGCATGTGGGATCTTAGTTACCAGTGCAAAAGTGAAAGTGAAGTCCCTCAGTCCTGTCCAACTCTCTGCAACCCCATGGATTGTAACCTATCAGGCTCCTCTGTCCATGGGATTTTCCAGGCAAGGATACTGGAGTGGGTTTCCATTTCCTTCTCCAGGAGATCTTTCTGACCCAGAGATTGAACCATGGTCTCCCACATTGCAGACAGACGCTTTACCGTTGGAACCACCAGGTTGGTTACCAGACCAGATATCAAACCCATGCTCCCTGCATTTAGAGTAGGCAGTATAATCAGTAATAGCCTAGTGAAGTCCTTTTCAATTTTTTGAACCTTTTACTGAGATAGTTATAGACTCACATACAAGTGTAAGAAATAATATATAGATCCCTGTGCATCATTTCCAATTTATCTCAGTGATAACTTCATGCTATGAATTTAATATATTTAATCTGTCATTTAGGATTTTTACAAAATGAGTCCCACCTGAATTTTCAGCTTTATTTCTCTTCAGATCCCACATGTGTCCTTCTCCCAAGCCAAAGTCGACAACTCTTTTCCCCTTCACGTATGTGCGCATTCTTTCAATTTGTCCTTTTAAATACCATTTTGGATACCACTTTGTCCATGAAATAATTTTATGGATTACCTAAGCTGGAATTAAGAAAGGAACAATTATTGTTCATGAAAATATTTTCATAATCTATTATGAGTCTGTGAGAGAAGTGGCAATAAAATTTTGTTAAACTATCCTGCAATATAAATGAGTAAAAATGTCAAGAATTCAAGAAGAAAGCAGGAAACAGAGGGGTAATGAGAAGAAAAAAGAGAAATATATGAAAAATTTTCAAGGAAAGATTTAACATTCACTTTTAAGGCATGTGCATTTGTTTGTGTGTGTGCACAAGTTTGCACGTGTGTGCTATAAAAGCCTTGTGTCAATGATTATATGTTTCTGTGGAAAGGGGAAAGAGGCTCATGGTTTGGGATCTTGGTATATTGAGCAGGGTAGATACTATGCTATTTTGTTGTTGTTCAGTCACTAAGTCATGTCCGACTCTTTGTAACCCCATGGATTGCAGCATGCCAAGCTCTTCTGTCCTTCTTTCCTCTGTCCCAGAGTTTGCATCTCATTCTGTGCCATCCCTTTCTCCTTTTGCCTTCAATCTTCCTATTCATCATAGTCTTTTCCAATGAGTTGACTCTTCGCATTAGGTGGCCAAAGCATTGGAGCTTCAGCTTCAGCATCAGTCCTTCCAATGAGTATTCAGGGTTGATTTCCTTTAGGATGGGCTAATTTGATTTCCTTGCAATCCAAAGGACTCTCAAGTGTCTTCTCCAGGACCACAATTAAAAAGCAAAACTCAGCCTTCTTTATGGTCCAACTTTCACGTCTGTACATGACTACTGGAAAAATCATAGCTTTGACTATACAGACCCATGTTAGCAAAGTGATGACTCTGCTTTTTAATAAGCTATGTAGGTTTGTCATAGCTTTTATTCCAAGGAGCAAGTGTCTTTTAATTTCATGGCTTCAGTCACTGTCAACAGCGATTTTGGAGCCTAAGAAAATAAAATCTGTCATTCTTTCCATTTTTGCCCCTTCTATTTACCATGAGGTGATGGGAGTGGAAGCTATGATCTTAGTTTTTTAAAAGTTGATATTCAAGTCAGTTTTTTCCAGTCTCCTCTTTCACACTCAATGAGAGAGTCTTTAGTTCCTCTTCACTTTCTGTCATTACAGTCATTTTATCTGCATTTCTGAGGTCGCTGATATTTCTCCTGGCAATCTTAATTCCAGCTTGTGCTTCATCCAGCCTGACATTTTCCATACTGTATTCTGCATAGAAATTAAATAAGCAGTGTGACAATATACAGCCTTGGCACACTTCTTTCCCATTTTTGAACCAGTCAATGTTTCTATGTCTAGTTCTATTTGTTTATTTTTGACTTACATACAAGTTTTTCAGATGACAGGTAAAGTGGTTTGGTACTTCCATCTCTTCAATAATTTTCCACAGTTTATTGTGATCCAAACTGTCAAAGAATTTTGCATAGTCAATGAAGCAGGAGTAAACCTTTTTCTGGAATTCCCTTGCTTTCTCTATGATCCAGTGCATGTAGGCAATTGGATCTCTGGTTCCTCTGCATTTTCTAAATCCAGTGTGTATATTTGAAAGTTCTCAGTTTACATACTGCTGAAGCCTAGCTTGACGGATTTTGAGTATAATCTTGCTAGCATGTGAAGTGAGTGCAGTTGTACAGTAGTTTGAACATTATTTGACATTGCCCTTCGTTGGGATTGGAATAATACAGATGTTTACCTGTCCTGTGGCCACTGCTGAATTTTCAAAATTTGCAGGCAAATTGAGTGCTGCACTTTAAGAGTATCATCAGTTTCAGGATTTACTTATTTTTAGGAGAAACCCATGAACAGTATCAAAAGGCAAAATGATAAGATACTGAATGAAGAATTGCCCAGGTCGGTAGGTGACCAGTATGCTACTGGAGATCAGTGGAGAAATAACTCCAGAAAGAGTGAAGGGATGGAGCCAAAGAAAAACAAATACCCAGCTGTGGCTGTGACTGGTGATAGAAGTAAGGTCCGATGCAGTAAAGAGCAATATTGCATAGGAAACTAGAATGTTAGGTCCATGAATCAAGGCAAATTAGAAATAGTCAAACAGGAGATGACAAGAGTGAACGTAGACATTCTGGGAATCAGTGAACTAAAATGGACTGGAATGGGTGAATTTAACTGAGATGACCATTATATCTACTACTGTGGGCAGGAATCCCTTAGAAGAAATGGAGTAGCCATCATGGTCAACAAAAGAGTCTGAAATGCAAGACTTGGATGCAATTTTAAAAACGACAGAATGATTCTGTTTGTTTCCAAGGCAAACCATTCAATATTACAGTAATCCAAGTCTAAGCCCCAACCAGTAATGCTGAAGAAGCAGAAGTTGAATGGTTCTATGAAGACCTACAAGACCTTTTGGAACTAACACCCAAAAAAGATGTCCTTTTCATTATAGGGGACTGCAATGCAAAAGTAAGAAGTCAAGAAACACCTGGAGTAACAGGCAAATTTGGACTTGGAGCATGGAATGAAGCAGGGCAAAGGCTAATAGGGTTTTGCCAAGAGAACGCACTGGTCATAGCAAATACCGTCTTCCAACAACACAAGAGAAGACTCTACACATGGACATCACCAGGTGGTCAACACAGAAATCAGATTGATTATATTCTTTGCAGCCAAAGATGGAGAAGGTCTATACAGATAGCAAAAACAAGACGAGGAGTTGACTGCGGCTCAGATCATGAACTCCTTATTGCCAAATTCAGACTTAAATTGAAGAAAGTAGGGAAAACCACTAGACCAGATATGACCTAAATAAAATCCTTTAAGATTATACAGTGGAAGTAAGAAATGGATTTAAGGGACTAAATCTGATAGATAGAGTGCCTGATGAACTCTGGACGGAGGTTCGTGACATTGTACAGGAGACAGAGACCAAGACCATCCCCATGGAAAAGAAATGCAAAAAATCAAAATGGCTGTCTGAGGAGGCTTTACGAATAGCTGTGAAAAGAAGAGAAGTGAAAAGCAAAGGAGAAAAGGAAACATATAAGCATCTGAATGCAGAGTTCCAAAGAATATCAAGGAGAGACAAGAAAGCCTTCCTCAACGATCAATGCAAAGAAATAGAGGAAAACAACAGAATGGGAAAAACAAGAGATCTCTTCAAGAAAATTAGAGATACCAAGGGAACATTTCATGCAAAGATGGGCTCGATAAAAGACAGAAATGGTATGGACCTAAAAGAAGTAGAAGATATTAAGAAGAGTTGGCAAGAATACACAGAAGAACTGTACGAAAAAGATCTTCATGACCAAAATAATCACGATGGCGTGATCACTCACCTGGAACCAGACATCTTGGAATGTGAAGTCAAGTGGGCCTTAGAGAGCATCACTATGAACAAAACTAGTGGAGGTGATGGAATTCCAATTGAGCTATTTCAAATCCTGAAAGATGATGCTGTGAAAGTGCTGTACTCAATATGCCAGCAAATTTGGAAAACTCAGCAGGGGCCACAGGACTGGAAAAGGTCAGTCTTCATTCCAATCCTAAAGAAAGGCAATGTCAAAGAATGCTCAAACTACCACACAATTGTACTCATCTCACACGCTAGTAAAGTCACGCTCAAAATTCTCCAAGCCAGGCTTCAGCAATATGTGAACCGTGAACTTCCATATATTTAAGCAGGTTTTAGAAAAGGTAGAGGCACCAGAGATCAAATTACCAGCATTCGCTGGATCATGGAGAAAGCAAGAGAGTTCCAGAAAAACATCTATTTCTGCTTCATTGACTATGCCAAAGCCTTTGGCTGTGTGGATCACAATAAACTGTGGAAAACTCTGAAAGAGATGGAAATACCAGACCACCTGACCTGCCTCTTGAGAAACCTGTATGCAGGTCAGGAAGCAAAAGTTAGAACTGGACATGGAACAACACACTGGATCCAAATAGGAAAAGGAGTACGTCAAGGTTATATATTGTCACCCTGCTTATTTAACTTCTATGCAGAGTACATCATTAGGAATGCTGGGCTGGAAGAAGCACAAGCTGGAGTCAAGATTGCTAGGAGAAATATCAATAACGTCAGATATGCCGATGACACCACCCTTATGGCAGAAAGTGAAGAGGAACTCAAAAGACTCTTGATGAAAGTGAAAGAGGAGAGTGAAAATATTGGCTTGAAGCTCAACATTCAGAAAACAAAGGTCATGGCATCTGGTCCCATCACTTCATGGGAAATAGATGGGGAAAAAGTGAAAGTAGTGTCAGACGTTATTTTTTTGGTCTCCAAATCACTGAGGATATTGATTGCAGCCATGAAATTAAAAGACGTTTACTCCTTGAAAGGAAAGTTATGACCAACCTAGATAGCATATTGAAAAGCAGAGACATTACTTTGCCAACAAAGGTCCGTGTAGTCAAGGCTATGGTTTTTCCAGTGGTCATGTATGGATGTGAGAGTTGGACTGTGAAGGAAGCTGATCACCGAAGAATTGATGTTTTTGAACTGTGGTGCTGGAGATGACTCTTGAGAGTCCCTTGGACTGCAAGGAGATCCAACCAGTCCACTCTAGAAGAGATCAATCCTGGGTGTTCATTGGAGGGACTGATGCTAAAACTGAAACTCCAATACTTGGCCACCTCATGCGACAAGTTGACTAACTGGAAATGACTCTGATGTTGGGAGGGATTGGGGGTGGGAGGAGACAGGGACGACAGAGAATGAGATGGATGAATGGCATCACCAACTTGACGGACATGAGTTTGAGTGAACTCCCGGAGTTGGTGATGGTCAGGGAAGCCTGGCATGCTGTGATTCATGGGGTCGCAAAGCGTTGTCCACGACTTAGCAACTGAACTGATTTGAACTGAACTGATGATAGGAGTCACTACAACTTTAGGAATCACTATGTTAGGAGCATAAAATAGTCTGGTTTCACTTGCTTCCCTCAATTCTATCAGTCTTCTATGTAATACAAAACTCCTTTTTTTCCTATTATATGATGATATAAGTTCTCTGAGGAATAACTACAAGGCCTGTGGAAGACAGAATCATATGCCTCCCCCACCTCCCATAGACGTCCACACCCTAACTGTTAAGATCTATGCAAACATTACTTTATCCTGCAAAGGGAAATTAAGGTTGTAGTTGGAATGAAAATAAACCAATGATGAGATATAGAGATGATCATGGATTATCCCAGTTGCCTCTGTGCAATAACAAGTGTCCTTAAATATAGAAAAGAGAAGTGTAAGAGAATAAATCTATTGACATAATATGAAAAAGATTGAAGCCATCATTTTTTTCCTTTGAATATGAAATTAAAGAGGTCTTGAGCTAAGGAAAACAGGAAGTCTCTGGGAGACAGAAGCGGCAAAGATAAAGATTAGCCCCTAGAACCTCCAGAAAGGGGCACAGCCCTGCCATCACCTTGATTTCAACCTGCTGAGAACTGAGCTACAGAGATTTCAGATAATAACACTTGTGTTGGTGAATTCACTAAGGTGTGTGATAGCTATGGAAGCAACAGAAAACTAATATAGGTCCTCAAGAAGACGCTCCTGTGAGGGTGGTGGTGATACTGAGATGAGGTTGTGTATCTTAAAGAAGGGAGCAGGGAATGGCAGCTGACAGGTTTGATCCCTGTGTCAGAAATATCCCCTGGAAAATGAAATGACAACCCACTCCAGTATTCTTGCCTGGGAAATCCCACAGACAGAGGAGCCTGGTGGGCTACAGCCATACACGACAGTAGCCACTGTTGCACAACAGTAGTAACAACAAAAGAAAAGCAACATGTTCATACCACCTCTAGTGACTAATTTTATGTGTAATACTGATACATATATGTTCAATTCATGTTTATTTAATTGGATGTGTTAAGTTATAGGGGAAACAGGATGTTAATTAAGGCAATAAGGGAGAAATGTCATCCTGTTTTGATGGACAGAGGAGAATATGTATTTTCTTCTCTTTCTAGATGGGCATTTCTAGATTATCTTCAATGTAAATAGATTGATGGACATGTAATTTTTACAGTTGCAAGAACCTGAACGTGGGTGGGGAGCTGTCAGTTTTTACCTGCTGAACTTGGTGCTCACTGGTGAAGAACACAGCAACAAGTGGAAGAGCAGGAATGGTGGGGGCCTTCCCCTGCCCTTGCTCCAAAAAACAGAACCTTATGTCATACCCACAGGTAGTCTCACCTCCTGTCAGTCTCTGCCTTTGTCTTCAATCCCCATTCACCTTCAACTTAATATCTTAATATTTTAGCAGTTGCCATTTGCTAATAGATATGCAGGATTGCCCTCTGTTTTTAAAGACAGACTCAGACAGGAATTTTATGGAAACACCCATTTCTCAGCCTTTCTCTGATGATGTAGACACATCACTCCTCTGGAGGGAGACAAGTCACTGTTATTTGATGCTGACTATATCTGCCTTCTTTGGCCCTAGAAAATCCCACATTCAGCTACCTGATCTATTGAGTCTGAACTTAACAAATAAGTTCAGACTACTGTAATATGCCTTTTAAATATGTTCCACTTAATGTGAAAACAAAGCAGATATGTAGGCAGTCTTTTTATTTTTTTAATAAATAAGACAAAGCACTTAGTAAAACCTCTCATTTTTGTTTCCAGGTTTCCAATTTACTCAGTGGAGCTAATCTCTAAGCATATATGGAATATACATAGACAGAATATAAAATAAATAATTTACTGGTTTTAATGTATTGGCATTTAAATGCTTCTTTATTGCGCTATTTATAAAACTGTTTTATAGAGCACTAAAAAGTATGGGACTGTTTAAAAATGTTAATCCCATAATTAATAGTCAGAAGCATACGCTTTCCTCCAGCACAAAGTACTGATATTCTAAATCTGTCACTCTGAACTTTGCAGTTGGAGACAACCATCTGCCTGCACATAGCCATCTAAAACAAAGCAAGAATATAGGCTCTTATGTCTCCCATGGTGAGATGCAGAATCACGATAAAGTAGGCAACAAGTTCAGCTATCATGAACTAAGACAGCACGTGTTGAGGAAAACAACATATTAAATCAAACTGATTCTATAAGTCAGTGTTATTAGGTGATTAGACATACGATTTTATGAAGTAAAGGCCCTGATATAATGCCAAGTAGATGGAAATAGTGGATGGATGGCCTACTACTAAGTCACATAGCCTTGCACAGCCTTGCTTCGTGTTGATGAATCTAATGCTATTTTAGTTAAGGCTCGTATGTAACTGATATCTGACATCTCCATTTTGCTGTGAGAATTCAAGGTTGTTAAGATAAAAATAACATTTTTTCACATGTTGAGAGTATTTACTAGAAGGAGAAAGGAACAAGGCTATGAGGAAAAATAAATTTTGAAAATATCCTTACATGTAGATATCTCTGCCAGAGAAGGCAATGGCAAGCCACTCCAGTACTCTTGCCTGGAAAATCCCATGGATGGAGGAGTCTGGTAGCCTGCAGTCTGTGGGGTCGCTAAGGAACGGACATGACTGACCGACTTCACTTTCACTTTTCATTTTCACACTTTGGAGAAGGAAATGGCAACCCACCCCAGTGTTCTTGCCTGGAGAATCCCAGGGATGGGGGAGCCTGGTGGGCTTCCATTTATGGGGTCACACAGAGTCGGACACGACTGAAGTGACTTAGCAGCAGCAGCAGCAGATGTCTCTGCAGTTATATATATATTTTCAGAGAGTCATGTTCTTTCATCATTTGTGTCTAGATTTTTCTGAAATTCAAATCTTCTTAATCTACTTTCCACATTTTAGTTTTACTGAAATTGTTATGGAAAGATACAACCACTTCTCTTCAGATCACCTAATACACTTCTTGACTTAATTTTAGTTAGGTCATGAAAATTTATTAGATTAACTTTCACTTCTTTGGTTTTATAATTTTTGAAATTTTTATTCTTTTTAAAGAAACCTCTCTTTTCCTTGAAATAAAGGTACTTTATTTTTTTTAACATGAAAGCATGAGGAAAGTTAGAAATTCTATGTCATGCTAAATTTGATTTTCTGATGAGTGTGACAATAGAACATGGTGGTTAAATATGAATTCTAGGGTCTCATGAAATGGCTTTAATTCCATCTCCACCATGTGCGAGCTCTGTGACCTAAAGAGAGTAATTTAACAGCTCGAAGCCTTCAGTTTCTCATTTGTAAACAGGAGTGACTTAGAGTGCTGACTTCAGGTGGGTTGCTCTGAGAACTAAGTGAAATAAGATGCATGAAGCAACCAGGATGCTGTCTGGTCAGTCAGAATTCTTCACAATGACAATATGCAAATTTCATTCCTAAAGCTGAAGCTCACATATTTTAGATGTAGCAATCTCTCTGCAAATTTAAGCATATTAAGACTGGGAATATTTCTCAGAAATTATATATTACAGGATCACAGGGTAGCTCTACAGGGCATATATCCAGAGAAAACCAGAATTTGAAAAGACACATTTATCCCAGTGTTCACTGCAACACTGTTTACAGTAGCAGGACATGGAAGCAACCTAAGTCTACATTGACGAATGAATGAAGATGGTATGGTACCGATATACAAGGGAATGTTACTCAGCATAAAAAATAATGAAACAACGTCTTTTGCACCAACATAAATGGAGATAGACATTAATATAGCAAGTGAAGTAAGTCAGACAGAAAAGACAAATATCAAATGATATCACTTATACGTGGAATCTAAAGAAACATGACACAACTGAACTTATTGGCAAAGCAGAATCTGGCTCAAAAACATAGAAAACAAACTTATGGATAGCAAAGTGAAAATATCAGGGCCCAGGATAAATTATAAATTTGGGAGTAACTTATAAACACTAGTATATATAAAATAGTTAAACAACAAGGACCTACTGTATAACACATGAAATGATATCTAATATTTTATAATAACCCATTTGGGAAAAGAATCTGAGAAAGAATATATATATATGTGTGTGTATATATATATCTTTTTGCTGTACGTCTGAAACCTAATACAACATTGTAAATCAATTACATTTCAAAAATAAATAAATTAAAAGCTATGTGAAATATATTAAATACTAATATATAAATGGAATCATAAGAGATATACATATATAGATAGGGAGAGAGGTGGTTTAGAGTTTGTGTATCCAAAGCAAGATTTTTACCAGATAGTTGAAATACACTGAAACTGCCTTGCAATGCTAATTTATTGAAATGTACACTTAGAAATCATGGCATCTGGCCAAACTGGATAATGCCATATATAAGAAGTCTTGTCATGGTACGAGATACCTGAATTATGAAACTTAGGTGGTATTCATCATCTGTGGATCTGTATTCTAAGATGTATCCTAGTATGATTCATAATACTAGTATCAGATTAAGAACACAAATCTGTCCTTGGCTTTCTTTATGATTAAAATGGAAAGGTACTTAAATATAGGGGGTAAATTGTTCAAAATAAACGTGTAGCAGTTCAGTTCAGTCACTCAGTCGTGTCCAAGTCTTTGCAACCCCATGAATTGTAGCACACCAGGCTTCCCTGTCCATCACCAACTCCCAGAGCTTACTAAAATTCATGTCCATTTAGTCGGTGATTCCATCCAACCATCTTATCCTCTGTCGTCCCCTTCTCCTCCCACCTTCAATCTTTCCCAATATCACGGTCTTTTCAAACATGTACAAAAGGAGTAATGATTTACTGTATAGCACAAGGAATTATATGCAATACTTTGTAACAATCTCTAATGAAATATAGTATGCAAAAAATTGAATAACTATGCTGTATACCTAAAACCAACATAATACTGTAAATAAACTATACTTCAATAAAAACATTTGAACAAGGGGAAAATGTGTACTTTTACAATTAGAAAGAGTATTTCCAATTCTAAAAATGTACATCTCATCACATTCTAAGTTTTATATTGAAGTATTTTCTCAAAAGGCAAGAACAACAAAAAATTATAGGTAATCAGTTCAGTTCAGTCGCTCAGTCGTGTCCCACTTTCCACGACCCCATGAATCACAGCACGACAGGCCTCCCTGTCCATCACCAACTCCCGGAGTTCACTCAAACTCATGTCCACAAAGTCGTTGATGCCATAATACTATGACATAATCTAAAGAATTTTATTTCAAGAATTTTGTTTCACACATCACTGACTTAAATTTTCTTTAAAAAAATTCATTGGTAATGATTATTCACAGTTCTTAACTATTTTGCACTTCAGTTTAGTTCAGTTCAGTCGCTCAGTCGTGTCCGACTCTCCACGACCCCATGAATCACAGCATGCCAGGCTTCTTTGTCCATCACCAACTCCCAGAGTTCACTCAAACTCATGTCCACAGAGGCGGTGATGCCATCCAGCCATCTCATTCTCCGTCGTCCCCTTCTCCCCCTGCCCCCAACCTTTCCTAGCATCAGAGTCTGTTCAAGTGAGTCAACTCGTCGCATGAGGTGGCCAAAGTATTGCAGTTTCAGCTTTAGCATCAGTCCTTCCAATGAACACCCAGGATTGATCTCCTTTAGAATGGACTGGTTCGATCTCCTTGCAGTCCAAGGGACCCTCAAGAGTCTTCCCCAGCACCACATTTAAAAAGCATGAATTCTTTGGCGATCAGCTTTCTTCACAGTCCAACTCTCACATCCATACATGATCATGGGAAAAACCATAGCCTTGACTAGATGGACCTTGGTCGGCAAAGTAATGTCTCTGCTTTTTAATATACTCTCAAGGTTGGTCATAACTTTCCTTCCAAGGAGTAAGTGCCTTTTAATTTCATGGCTGCAATCAGCATCTGCAGTGATTTTGCCGCCCAAAAAAATAAAGTCTGACACTGTTTCCACGGTTTCCCCATCTATTTCCCATGAAGTGATAGGACCAGATGCCATGATCTTCGTTTTCTGAATGTTGAGCTTCAAGCCAAACTTTTCACTCTCTTCTTTCACTTTCATCAAGAGGCTTTTGAGTTCTTCTTCACTTTCTGCCATAAGGGTAGTGTCATCTGCATATCTGAGGTTATTGATATTTTCCCAGAAATCTTGATTCCAGCTTGTGCTTCTTCCAGCCCAGCATTCCTCACGATGTACTCTGCATATAAGTTAAATAAGCAAGGTGACAATATACAGCCTTGGCGTACTCCTTTTCCTATTTGGAACCAGTCTGTTGTTCCATGTCCAGTTCTGACTGTTGCTTCCTGACCTGCATACAGGTTTCTCAAGAGGCAGGTCAGGGAACATTTCATGCAAAGATGGGCTCGATAAAGGACAGAAATAGAATGGACCTAACAGAAGCAGAAGGCAATGGCAAGCCACTCCAGTACTCTTGCCTAGAAAATCCCATGGATGGAGGAGCCTGGTAGGCTGCAGTCCGTGGGGTCGCTAAGGGTCGGACATGACTGAGCGACTTCACTTTTATTTTTCACTTTCACACATTGGAGAAGGAAATGGCAACCCACTCCAGTGTTCTTGCCTGGAGAATCCCAGGGACAGGGGAGCCTGATGGGCTTCCGTCTATGGGGTCACACAGAGTCGGAGACGACTGAAGTGACTTATCAGCAGCAGCAGCAACAGAAGCAGAAGATATTAAGAAGAGGTGGCAAGAATACACAGAAGAACTGTACAAAAAAGATCTTCACAACCAAGATAGTCACGATAACGTGATCACTGACCTAGAGCCAGACATCTTGGAATGTGAAGTCAAGTGGGCCTTAGAAAGCATCACTACGAACAAAGCTAGTGGAGGTGATGGAATTCCAATTGAGCTATTTCAAATCTTGAAAGATGATGCTGTGAAAGTGCTGCACTCAATATGCCAGCAAATTTGGAAAACTCAGCAGTGGCCACAGGACTGGAAAACATCAGTCTTCATTCCAATCCCAAAGAAAGGCAATGCCAAAGAATGCTCAAACTACCACGCAATTGCCCTCATCTCACACGCTCATAAAGTCATGCTCAAAATTCTCCAAGCCAGGCTTCAGCAATATGTGAACCATGAACTTCCAGATGTTCAAGCAGGTTTCAGAAAAGTTAGAGGCACCAGAGATCAAATTGCCAACATCCTCTGGATCATGGAGAAAGCAAGAGAGTTCCAGAAAAACATCTATTTCTGCTTCATTGACTATGTCAGAGCCTTTGACTGTGTGGATCACAATAAATTGTGGAACATTTTGCACTTAGAAATAAATATTCTGTGGTAGATTATCTAGATTGAGCATCATGCTATCACCCAGTTTATCAGTTTAAAAAATTGCAAATTCAAAAAAAATTTGCAAATTCAACAGAAAAAACAATTAAAATATAAATGGTAGATAATGCTTAATAATGTTTGAAACAATAAAATATTCCTAAAAGTGAATATAGAGCAGAGTTCCTTGCTTCTTTTTCTAAACTCAGGGTCTTTCATTCTGCCACCCAAACACCAGTCAAAGCTCAGTCAACCCCGGGATTTAACTCCAGGTAGACCTGGGTTTTTGTTTTTCTGGAGAAAAGCATGAGTTATTGTATGAAGCATTAAAGCCACAGATTGAGGAGTCAAGGAGGAGGAGGGCAGCTGTGGATCCCAGATCCTCCCTGGTTTGGCCCATGACCGGGGACCCACTCATAACTGAAGACCCCTGCTTTCATGGCATCAGTTTCACCAGTCAGTAAATTTGGGCTGGAAAGAAATAAAATAAAATATCAAAATGTATTTTAAGAAAGGTAAGCAGGGATTTTGAGCATTTTTTCAAGTGTTTGTTAGCCATCTTTATGTCTTCTTTGGAGAAATGTCTGTTTAGTTCTCTGGCCCATTTTTTGATTCGGTCATTTATTTTTCTGGAATTGAGCTGCAGGAGCTGCTTGTATATTTTGGAGATTAATCCTTTATCAGTTGCTTCATTTGCTATTATTTTCTCCCATTCTGAAGGCTTTCTTTTCACCTTGCTTATAGTTTCCTTTGCTGTGCAGAAGCTTTTGATTCCCATTTGTTTATTTTTGCTTTTATTTCCAATATTCTGGGAGTTGGGTCTTGGAGGATCCTGCTATGATTTATATATGAGAGAGTGTTTTCCCTATGTTCTCATATGTGAAACGAATCGCCAGTTCAGGGTCGATGCATGTTACAGGATGTTCTGCGCTGGTATGTGGGGATGACCCAGAGGGAGGATAAGGGGAGGAGGGAGGTGGGAGGGGGGTTCGGGAGGGGGAACTCATGTACACTCAAGGGAGGATTCATGTCAATGTATGGCAAAACCAACCAATACAATATTGTAAAATAATTAGCCTCCAATAAAAATAAAAATTAAAAAAAAAAAAGGTAAGCAAAGTAATTTGGTACCATAAAATTGAAAAAGGAAAAATGCTGTCAGTTTTACATGTGCATCTAAAAGAACTTTATCATCCAAATTATGTCCCTAGAGGTCCATTCATAGTACATAACACAGATGGTCTCAGATGGGAGCAGAAGAGGCAAGTCTCATGGTACTTTGCAAACATGAAATAGTCACTCAAAAATCAAACAATAGTGATGTGTTTTCAAAATCATCTTATAGTTAAAAAATAGACTTACAGGATATAATATGCTTACAATGAATATGAAAAGAGACCCTGTTTCTATTTCTGTGCTTTTGGCTCTACTTACTGGCTTACTTGGCCAGTAACAGGTTCATTATAGTCACACAAAATTGGGAAGAAGAGTGGAATAACAGATATATGTACCTTTGAAATCACTTTTGGACGCCCCACACTTTGGTATTAAAAAGAGTTATTTAACACAATCTTGGAAAATTAATGAAATTTTCTCCCATCTAAATCATCATCTAGTAGTAATTCTTATCCCTCCCCCCAGTATAGAACAAGTGATAAACTTTACATAAAAAATAATGAGAGTCTCCATGCTTAGTGCAAAGACAGGCCAGCTGCATAGATACCTAAAACTTTTGCCATTTGCTGAGGGCATTTCTTGCTCTCTTGCCCAGCACTGCTGGAGTTAACTGAAATACTCTTAGGAAGTCCTTAGATGCTGACAATAGCAAAATTTCCTTTTGACTCATAAATAGCTTCATTAATGCTAAAACTGTATTCTTAAGCATCAGAAAATAAACTATTTTTCTGAAACACCAAAATAACTTCAATATGGGGATCTACTTATGAAGTAAAAAAAGCAATTTGATTAACAAATAAGCAATAAAATAATATTAATTAGAAATTAATTGCTTTTATGGTGACAAAGATGGGTGCACCATAATTTTCAAGAAACTATCTAAATAACACTACATTTGAATTGCAGCTCCTATTTTGTATGGCTATTGCAAATGCACTTTGAATGACAAGTCTAATGGAACTAAAACAAAACAAATAGTGTTTGCCTTGCAATCCTGAACCAAAAATATTCTATCAGAATTCATTTTAAAATAAAATTATGCATATATTTCTTGTTTGTGCTAATAGCCCTCAAAATGTTTATGATAGATTTCTCTTCTTTTACACCCTCTGGAAAAGTTTTTTAAAGGAGGACAGTGAAATTCGTTTACCTTGTTCTCAAAACTGGCGGGTAAATTGGAGCAGACATTTGCATTAGAAGGAGAAGGCAGCACCTGGGAGGAGGACAGTGATACAGGTGTCCCTGTTGTGACACAACAGCCCCTGACGGGTGGTAGGTGCTATGCTGGGGGCTAGTGGGACCCCATGAGGAATGAAAGACTGGGACCTTGTGGACGGAGTAGGATACTTGTATCTAGACTTATAAACAGATCAGGGGGTAAAAATGAAAAAGAGCCAGGAATTTAAATAGAAATAACAGAAACTTTGGTTTATTTATTTATTTATTTATTAGAGGCTAATTAATTTACAATATTATATTGGTTGGTTTTGCCATACATTGACATGAATCCGCCCCGGGTGTACATGTGTTCCCCTTCTTGAACCCCCCTCCCACCTCCCTCCTCCCATATCCTCCCTCTGGGTCATCCCCATGCACCAGCCCCGAGCATCCTGTATCATGTGTCGAACCTGGACTGGTGATTAGTTTCACATTTGATAATATACATGTTTCAATGTCATTCTCCCAAATCATCCCACCCTTGCCCTCTCCCACAGAGTCCCAGAGACTGTTCTATACATCTGTGTCTCTTTTGCTGTCTCGTATACAGGGCTAGCATTACCATCTTTCTAAATTCCATATATGTGCATTAGTATACTGTATTGGTGTTTTTCTTTCTGGCTGAAATAATAGGCTCCAGTTTCATCCACCTCATTAGAACTGATTCAAGTGTATTCTTTTTAATGGCTGAGTAATACTCCATTGTGTATATGTACCAAAGCTTTCTTATCCATTCATCTGCAGATGGACATCTAGGTTGCTTCCATGTCCTGGCTATTATAAACAGTACTGCAATGAACATTGTAGTACATGTGTCTCTTTCAATTCTGGTTTCCTCAGTGTGTATGCCCAGGAGTGCGATTGCTGCATCATATGGCAGTTCTATTTCCAGTTTTTTAAGGAATCTCCACACTGTTCTCCATAGTGGCTGTAGTTTGCATTCCCACCAACAGTGTAAGAGGGTTCCCTTTTCTCCACACCCCCTCCAGCATTTATTGCTTGTAGACTTTTGGATAGCAGCCATTCTGACTGTAGTGAAATGGTACCTCATCATGGTTTTGATTTGCATTTCTCTGATTATGAGGGATGTTGAGCATTTTTTCATGTGTTTGTTAGTCATCTTTATGTCTTCTTTGGAGAAATATCTGTTTAGTTCTTTGGAAACTTTGGTTTAAAATAAGGGGAAAAAGCCGCAAGCAAAAGACAAAGGCTGGCTGAATGAATACAAAAACAAGACTCTCATATATGTTGTCTACAAGAGACCCACCTCAAAACAAGTGACACATACAGACTGAAAGTGAAGGGCTGGAAAAGTGTATTTCATGCAAGTGGAGACCAAAATAAAGCAGGAGTAGTAATTCTCATATCATATAGAATAGACTTTGAAATGAAGGCCATGAAAAGAGACAAAGAAGGACACTCCATAATGCTCAAAGGATAAATCCAAGAAAAAAATAATAATAATTGTAAATATATATGCACCCAACATAGGAGTACCTCAATACATAAGGTAAATGGTAACAAGCATGAAAGGGGAAATCAACAGTAACACAGTAATGGTGGGAGATTTTAATACTCCACTCACACCTATGGATAGATCAACCAAACAGACAATTAGCAAGGAAACACAAGCTTTAAATGATATAATGGACCAGTTAGACCTAATTGATATCTATAGGACATTTCACCCCAAAACAACGAATTTCACCTTTTTCTCAAGGGCACATGGAACATTCTCCAGGATAGATCACATCTTCGGCCATAAATCTAGTCTTGGTAAATTCAGAAAAAATGAAATCATTTCAAGTATCTTTTTCTGATCACAATGTGTTAAGAATAGATGTCAATTATAGGGGAAAAAAATTAAAGGTACAAACATATGGAGGTTTAACAACAAACTTCTGAATAACCAACAAATCACAGAATAAATCAAAAAAGAAATCAAAATATGCATAGAAACGAATGAAAATGAAAACACAACAACCCAAAACCTATGGGATTCAGTAAAAGCAGTGCTAAGGGGAAGGTTCATAGCAATACAGGCTTGACTCAACTAACAGAAAAATAAAATAAATAACCTAACTTTACACCTAAAACAACTAGAAAAAAAAAAAAGAAAGAAATGAAGAACCCGAGGTTAGTAGAAGGAAAGAAACCATAAAAATTAGGGCAGATGAGTTCCCTTTCCTGCCATTCTCCCAAATCATCCCACCCTTGCCCTCTCCCACAGAGTCCAAAAAACTGTTCTATACATCTGTGTCTCTTTTGCTGTCTCGTATACAGGGTTATCATTTGCATTTTTCTAAATTCCACATATATGCGTTAGTATACTGTATTGGTGTTTTTCTTTCTGGCTTACTTCACTCTGTATAATAGGCTCTAGTTTCATCCACCTCATTAGAACTGATTCAAATGCATTATTTTTAATGGCTGAGTATGTGAAGTCAAGTGGGCCTTAGAAAGCATCACTACTAACAAAGCTAGTGGAGGTGATGGAATTCCAGTTGAGCTATTTCAAGTCTTGAAAGATGATGCTGTGAAAGTGCTGCACTCAATATGCCAGCAGATTTGGAAAACTCAGCAGTGGCCACAGGACTGGAAGAGGTCAGTCTTCATTCCAATCCCAAAGAAAGGCAATGCCAAAGAATGCTCAAACTACCGGACAATTGCACTCATCTCACACGCTAGTAAAGTCATGCTCAAAATTCTCCAAGCCAGGCTTCAGCAGTATGTAAACCGTGAACTCCCAGATGTTCAAGCAGGTTTTAGAAAAGGCAGAGGCACCAGAGATCAAATTGCCAACATCCGCTGGATCATGGAGAAAGCAAGAGAGTTTCAGAAAAACATCTATTTCTGCTTCATTGACTATGCCAAAGCCTTTGACTGTGTGGATCACAATAAACTGTGGAACATTCTGAAAGAGATGGGAATCCCAGACCACCTGACCTGCCTCTTGAGAAACCTGTATGCAGGTCAGGAAGCAACTGTTAGAACTGGACATGGAACAACAGACTGGTTCCAAATAGGAAAAGGTGTACGTCAAGGTTGTATATTGTCACCTCGCTTATTTAACTTATATGCAGAGTACATCATGAGGAACGCTGGGCTGGAAGAAGCACAAGCTGGAATCAAGATTGCTGGGAGAAATATCAATAACCTCAGATATGCAGATGACACTACCCTTATGGCAGAAAGTGAAGAGGAACTCAAAAGCCTCTTGATGAAAGTGAAAGAGGAGAGTGAAAAGGTTGGCTTGAAGCTCAACATTCAGAAAACAAAGGTCATGGCCTCTGGTCCCATCACTTCATGGGAAATAGATGGAAAAACAGTGGAAACAGTGTCAGACTTTGTTTTTTTGGGCTCCAAAATCACTGCAGATGCTGATTGCAGCCATGAAATTAAAAGACGCTTGCTCCTTGGAAGGAAAGTTATGACCAACCTTGATAGTATATTAAAAAGCAGAGACATTACTTTGCCAACCAAAGTCCGTCTAGTCAAGGCAATGGTTTTTCCCGTGGTCATGTATGGATGTGAGAGTTGGACTGTGAAGAAAGCTGATCGCCGAAGAATCGGTGCTTTTGAACTGTGGTGTTGGAGAAGACTCTTGAGAGTCCCTTATACTGCAAGGAGATCCAAACAGTCCATTCTAAGGGAGATCAATCCTGGATGTTCATTGGAGGGACTGATGCTAAAGCTGAAACTGCAATACTTTGGCCACCTCATGCGACGAGTTGACTCACTGGAAAAGACTCTGATGCTGGGAAAGGTTGGGGGCGGGAGGAGAAGGGGACGACAGAGAATGAGATGGCTGGATGGCATCACCGCCTCTGTGGACATGAGTTTGAGTGTACTCCGGGAGTTGGTGATGGACAGGGAGGCCTGGCGTGCTGTGATTCATGGGGTCGCGGAGAGTCGGACACGACTGAGTGACTGAACTGAACTGAACTGAACTGATGGTTTTTAGATCCAGATCCTAAGTTTTTTTCAAAATACCTAATGAATAGTTAGTAGGTAAGCCAAGGTGATTCTTAATTTATGATGAACAATTTGTTCTCTCTAATTCTCTTTCAGATATGTAAATACTTTAAAATATTGTGCTGTCACAAGTTCCTCAAGTATGCACACAATTGCAGTATTGATATCTTGTTCTGAAATGCATATCTAAAAAGTTTAACATAGCTAAAAGTACTACAATTTTTTTGTAAATAGTAGGAAAATGCTACAGTAATAGCATTTACTTCTATCATCTCATTTGATTCTCAGAAATAAAATCTGCAAAAATAGCAGAGTAGAAGTTTTATGGGGCTTCCCTAAAGCACCTGCATACCAAAGCAGGAGACAAAAAAGAAACATGGGTTCAATGCCTGGGTCACGAAGATCCCCTAGAGGAGGCCCTGCAACCCACTTCAGTATTCTTGCTTGAAGAATCCCATGGACAGAAGAGCCTGACAGGCTGCAGTCCATAGGTCGCAAAGAGTTGGACACCACTGAAGCAACTTGGCATGCATGCAGAAGTTATACCTATTTTTAAGATGAAAGAGTGGAGATTTAAGGGTTGGCATAACCTATATATGGAGAGACATTACTTTGCCAACAAAGGTCCTACTATTCAAAGCTGTGGTTTTAACATTAGACATGTATGGATGTGAGAGTTGGGCTATAAATAAAGCTGAACACTGAAGAATTGATGCTTTTGAATTGTGGTGTTGGAGAAGACTCTTGAGAGTCCCTTGGACAGCATGGAGGTGCAGCCAGTCCATCCTAAAGGAGACAAGTCCTGAGTATTCATTGGAAGAACTGATGCTGAGGCTGAAACTCCAATACTCTGGCCACCTGATATGAAGAACTGAGTCATTGAAAAAGGCCCTGATGCTGAGAAAGATTGAAGGCAGGAGGAGAAGGGGATGACAGAGAATGACATGGTTGGATGGCATCACTGACTCGATGGATGTGAGTTTGGGTAAACTCCGGGAGTTGGTGATGGACAGGGAGGCCTGGTGTACTACAGTACATGGGGTCGCAAACAGTCAGACACAACTGAGCGATTGAACTGAAGTGATAAACTATATGATCTTGTGCCAGTCACTGAGGGTCACTTTGAAACAGAATTCTGGTTTTATCCTGTGGCTCTTTGCTCTACACCATATGCTGTCTTTTCACTTAGAAGTGGCAAAGTTATCACCAGATTTGAAGATGTGGGGTATGCACTGTGTGACTTTCAGCTTTGCATTCTGAGAAACCAGCAAAGAATAGTCTACTTCAAGAATTTCAAACAAAATAATGCCTAATTTCCAAGTGTTTATATATCAAAAAGAGAATCAAGAAGGAAGAGTTACAAAGGGTAAACGAAACACTAAGATAATCAACTTATACTTTTTAACTCAGCTTCCAATTTCATCTCTCAAAATTACAAGTTCATAACACCCAGATATTAAATACTCAATTCATTAGTAAATGGGTGTTTTAACATAACTATTATTGAGTTCTAACTTGGTATTAAGACGTAAGTAACACTCAGGCAACAGTGTTTTAAGTTTGGATGAGAGGTTACTGAAACATCCAAGTTGAAACGCAAAACAATAAAGAGAGTCTTTAGCTTAAAACACATGCACACAACTAAGTAATGTTTTATCAGTCAGCAAAAATGTAACAGAAATTATATTCCTCACGGTGAAATTCTGTCGAGTCCAGTGGGAGTCCATTATTACGAAATACTCTTTAAGGATATTTACTGAACTAATGCTGATTTAAGATCTTATATCCCAATTCTGGTTAAAGAAACTCCACAATGGTTTGAGCACAAAATCTGATGAGATGTCACAGTGACATTTCACACACACAGAGGCAGATTTATAGCAACCCCACTCATCCAGAACACAGTAGTAATCAGGGCATCAGTCAGCCAGGCCTCTGTGCAGCCCCATCTGTCAGCAGAGTCACCTACATCATCCTAGGGAACACAGGCTAACCCTCAGTTGTGAACCAGGCACTGGGGTGTTCAATAACACTGCACCAAATCAGATACAGGACAACAGACTGACAGCAGCAAAAGAAGTTAAAGTACTAAAAGATAAAATGATGGCAAGTAGTGATAACTAAAGGCTATCTCTGCAATATTTGACGTTTGTAAGAAAATATTCGCTAATAGATTGTGTGCTCTGTTTAAGAAGATGAGAAAAAGAAAACACATTTTGCATGCTTTAAGCACTCAATTTTCCAAATAATTATTTAGAATGTGTTTTGTGGCTACTGAAAAAGTGAAGTGCTGTTTTATTTATATAGTATATTTAATTTCTGACGAACTTTTTGAATATATGTAGTCAAATAAAGGATTTTTCACATGTTCCCATGAAATTACTTATACAACCTTTTATTTTTGAAGGGAAATGTTGCATGAAATTAGCACTACAACACAACACTCAGTGAGATATGAAATATTCTAATGAAACCACTAGTCAAAGAAGCCAGTGTCATAAAAGAAAAGTAGTTACAGATGTCTTCCTCTTATATCAAAATCTTACCCTGACATGAAGAGGACCCTGGGGCTCTGTGCCCCTTCTTCTTGAACTGTTACCTCTTTCCCTTCATACTATTAATAACTTCTGCCATTCTTAAATGTTTTGCCTGACTTCTTATACATGTGTTCCATCATGGCCATCTTCTTTTCTGTTATACTTGCCAGCTGCATCTCCAACAACTATACCTAATTCTACAAGCATCCTCACTAGATGCATCCTTATAGCAAAATAAATTCCAGTAGAATTAAAGATGTTAACGTAAGAAACACAATAAAACCTTCATGGCAGAGAAAGTCTACATAAAATTAAACAAAACAAAACAAACAAAAAAAACCTTGACTAAGAGAAGCCTTCATAAAACCAGATACCAAAAGTTAAAGATAAATTTGATTAAATAAAAAAATTTAATTTTTGTTTCCAATATATATGACAGAAGAGATCAATGTATATAGACCAAAAAGCCAATAGGAAAAAAAAAAAAGAAAAAAGGTCAGAACATAGAGAAGCCAAAAAAGAAATATGAATAACTTACAAACATTAATAAATGGTCAATAATGAATATTTTCAGTTTCTGCAAAACTGATTGGCAAGATTTGAGAAACTGATTAATCTGAAAACTTGACGGTGAGGCATTAGAGAATCTTGATGTTGTAGGCTGTTGCCTGTGGGGTAATTGAAATTGTGCCCTCTATCTGGAATCTACTTAACTGTCAATGTTTATTTTGTATTTAAGAATATATATCTTCTGCTTAAATCTTAGATAGAGTGCCTGATGAATTATGGAGAGAGGTTCGTGACATCATAAAAGAGACAGGGACCAAGACCATCCACATGGAAAATAAATGCAAAAAAGCAAAATGGCTGTCTGAGGAGGCCTTACAAATAACTGTGAAAAGAAAGGAAGTGAAAAGCAAAGGAGGAAAGGAAAAATATAAGCATCTGAATGCAGAGTTCCAAAGAATAGCAAGGAGAGATAAGAAAGCCTGCCTCAGTGACCAATGCAAAGGAATAAAGGAAAACAACAGAATAGGAAAAACAAGAGATGTCTTCAAGGTAATTAGAGATATCATGGGAACATTTCATGCAAAGATGGGCTCGATAAAGGACAGAAATGGTATGGACCTAACAGAACAGAAGATATTAAGAAGAGGTGGCAAGAATACACAGAAGAACTGTACAAAAAAGATCTTCACGATGAAGATAATCACGATGGCGTGATCACTCACCTGGAGCCAGACATCTTGGAATGTGAAGTCAAGTGGGCCTTAGAGAGCATCACGATGAACAAAGCTAGTGGAGGTGATGGAATTCCAATTGAGCTATTTGAAATCCTGAACAATGATGCTGTGAAAGTGCTGCATTCAATGTTCCAGCCAATTTGGAAAACTCAGCAGTGGCCACAGGACTGGAAAAGGTCAGTCTTCATTCCAATCCCAAAGAAAGAGAATGCCAAAGAATGCTCAAACTACCACACAATTGCACTCATCTCACACGCTATTAAAGTCATGCTCAAAATTCTCCAACCAGGCTTCAGCATTATGTGAACCACAAACTTCCAGATGTTCAAGCAGGTTATAGAAAAGGCAGAGGCACCAGAGATCAAATTGCCAACATCTTCTGGATCATGGAGAAAGCGAGAGAGTTCCAGAAAAACATCTATTTCTGCTTCACTGACTATGCCAAAGCCTTTGACTGTGTGGATCACAATAAACTGTGGAAAATTCTGAAAGAGATGGGAAGACCAGACCACCTGACCTGCCTCTTTAGAAACCTTTATGCAGTTCAGGAAGCAACAGTTGGAACTGGACATGGAACAACAGACTGGTTCTAAATAGGAAAAGTAGTACGTCAAGGTTGTATATTGTCACCCTGATATTTAACTTCTGTGTAGAGTACATCATGAGGAACGCTGGGCTGGAAGAAGCACAAACTGGAATCAAGATTTCTGGGAGAAATATCAATAACCTTAGATATTCAGATGACACCACCCTTATGGCAGAAAGTGAAGAGGAACTAAAAAGCCTCTTGATGAAAGTGAAAGAGGAGAGTGAAACTCTCCTTGAAGCTTGAGGCTTGAAGCTCAACATTCAGAAAACAAAGATCATGACATCTGGTCCCATCACTTCATGGGAAATAGATGGGCAAACAGTGTCAGACTTTATTTTTTTGGGCTCCAAAATCACTGCGGATGCTGATTGTAGCAATGAAATTAAAAGACGCTTACTCCTTGGAAGAAAAGTTATGCCCAACCTGCTAAGTCGCTTCAGTCGTGTCCGACTCTGTGTGACCCCATAGACGGAAGCCCACCAGGCTCCCCCGTCCCTGGGATTCTCCAGGCAAGAACACTGGAGTGGGTTGCCATTTCCTTCTCCAATGTGTGAAAGTGAAAAGTGAAAGTGAAGTCGCCCAGCCGCGTCCAACTAGGAGCGACCCCATGGACCGCAGCCCACCAGGCTCCTCAGTCCATGCGATTCTCCAGGCAAGAGTACTGGAGTGGCTTGCCATTGCTTTCTCCGATGCCCAACCTAGATAGTATTTAAAAAGCAGAGACATTACTTTGCAAACAAAGGTCCACCTAGTCAACGCTATGGTTTTTCCCGTGGTCATGTATGGATGTGAGAGTTGGACTGTGAAGAAAGCTGATCGCTGAAGAATTGATGCTTTTGAACTGTGGTGTTGGAGAAGACTCTTGAGAGTCCCTGGGACTTCAAGGATATCCAACCAGTCCATTCTAAAGGAGATCAGTCCTGGTTGTTCATTGCAAGGCCTGATGCTAAAGCTGAAACTCCAATAGTTTGGCCACCACATGTGACGAGTTGACTCACTGGGAGGGATTGGGGGCGGGAGGAGACAGGGACGACAGAGAATGAGATGGCTGGATGCCATCACCAACTCGATGGGCATGAATTTGAGTGAACTCTGGGAGTTGGTGTTGGACAGGGAGGCCTGGCGTCCTGTGATTCATGGGGTGGCAAATAGTCAGACATGACTGAGCGACTGAACTGAACTAAACTGATCTTCTGCTTTGGGCCTTCCTAGGTGACTCAGTGAGTAAAAATCTACCTGCAATGGGCTAAAGAGACACATTTGCTCCCTGCTTCAGGAAGATCCACTGGAGGAGGGCATGGCAACAAACTCCAGTATCCTTGCTTGGAGAAGAATGAACAGAGGAAAAAAGGAGAGTGGCAGGCTACAGTCCTTAGGACTGAAGATAATTGGACACAACTGAAGCGACTGAGCACACAATCACACATTTTCTGCTTTTAGGAGTTTATCTTACAGATACATTTGTACTTATATGCTAATGCATAATGGGTAATATTTTAATTGCAGCATTGTTTTTTCCTAGAAAAATGCTAGAAACCATCAACATATCGCCCTCATGGGAATAAAATTAAATTATGGAATATCAGTTAAATGAACAGCTATGTGGCTGTTAAAAAGAAAAAAGTAGAAGATGGGATGAATAGAAAAGGGAGATCACTTTCTCTCCTCCAAATACATCATAAGATCATCTGCATGTGGAACAACTTCTACAAAACAACTCCTGAATGCTGTCAGAAGACCGAAGATATCCAGGAAGGTAAACTAATCTCTGAAATGAGGTAAGACAAAAGATAAAGATGAAAAGGGAGACTAAAGATTTCAGGAAAGAGATCCATCCTGGGGAGGGAGATTTGAAGGAGGAGAAATTTCCACACAATAGGAAACTGTCCCACAGACAGGGTCAGTGGGGAACTTTGCAATCTCAGAGGGCTGTATAACCAAAAAATTAAAAAAAAAAAAAATCACCACAAAAGTCATGACAAATGGCAATTACCAGCCGAGAAGAAGCTCAAGTGCACACATCTGCCTGCAGTGTGCCGGGGCTGGGTGTGGAGACCTGGGCATCATTGGTCCTTAGGGAAAGATCCAGCATTGAATGCTGTGAGGACACTCTGAAGAGACTAAAGTGACATAGCATAGACAGAATGAGTAAAACCCAAACTGTACGAACACCAGAGAACAAAATATGGACTATTCCCTCAGGAAAGCTCTACCACTGCACTGTGACCCCTGGCATGCCCACAGAACATGGATTGCGCCCTAGCAAATACCAAAAGAGAGCAAGCCAGCTGCCATTTGTTGCCCTTCCTGGAGGCAGAGAGACGGTGAGCAATAGTCAGAGGTAGAAAAAACTAGGGGTCTCTGCCATCTTGACCACAAAGACTGCATCTCCTGCCAAACTGTGAGCAGGCCACCAGTCTCCAATCATGTTTTCCTGCGATCCCGGATGATTCATATCTGCTGAGTGTGTCACAGCCTGAGAGCAACTCCCCTGATGAGACACACTGCCGACGTGAGACTGTGCGTTCCTGACGCACCTGGGAGCCAGAAAGCTTGGGAAGCGTGTGCCATTGGACTGTGGAAACCTACATGTGGTCCATTTGCTGTGAGTGCTCCCCACACACACCAGTGGTATTTGTTTGCAGTGCCCTTCCCTCTCCACAGCACAACTGAGCAAGTGAGCCTGAATGAGTGTCCACTTTCACCGCCTCGTCAGGGCAAAGATCAGTCAATGAAGAGACTTGCAAGCAGAGGAGGTAATCCTAAGCAAGTAAAAGAAGGGGGAACTGCCCCAGAAGTGACAGGTGCAACAGATTAAAATCCTGCAGTTAGGCTGAGACTGTGCATTTGAGGGACAAATGCAGAGTTTGATGACAAGCTGGAACAAGAGAATAACTGACACTGAACTGACTCCACACAGCCCACAACAGCTCCAAACAAATCCGTAGATATATTTCTCTTTATTAATATTATTTTTAAATTAAGGAATATTATTTAAAAATTTCTTTTAATTTATTCTTTTTTCTCTCTTTTTTTCCCTTTCCTCCCCTTCTCATTTTCTTTATTCCCTTATACTCTCCTAATACGGTTCTGTATTACTCCTTTAACTTTTATTGTTTTTTATAGCCTACTTTTACATTTCTAAAAAAGAACACATTTTTTAAATAAATTCCAAATTTTTTTTAATTTTTGAGTTTGACTTTTTTATTAGTACTTTTGAGAGTCTAATTTTTATTCTAGGCTTTTATTTTTGCATTTTGATCTTTAGTTATTAATTGTATTTCTTTAAGGGTCTAATTTTTAGTGTTCATTTTTCACTTCGGGATTTGATTACTGGCTTGATTGCTATCTTCCCTTTTGACTTTCCTTTCTCTCATCCTGGTCACCTCTGTCTCTTTCTTTTCTCTTCTGTATATAACTCTGTGAATCACTTTGGATATTCCTGGCTGTAAAGAGTTGCTTCACCACTGACCTAGGTGTTTTGTCTTCTGTGCTGTGTGGATGAAGAAGTTTTGATGCTATGGTAAGAGGTCAGGACTGAAACCCAGATGCGGAGGCTCAACTCCAGAAATTTGGACCATCATAGAACTCCTTACCCAAGGGGACATTAATAGATGAGAGCCCTCCTGAAAGCAGCCTCCATACCTTCACTGAGACCAAGTTCCACCTAAGAACCAGCAGTTCCAATGCAAGACATCCTAAAGTAAAAGGGGAAACAAACAAACAAAAAAAGCAAAACTCCAGCAAAACAGGAATGCAGCTCTAAACATTAAAAAGCAGGCTGCCCAAAGCAATACCAAACCCACAGATACCCAAAACTCACCACTGGACACCACACTGCACTCCAGAGATAGAAGATCCAGTCCCATCCACCAGAACAGAGACACACATTCCCCCAACCAGGAAACTTTCACAAGCCACAGGTTCAGCCCCAGCCACAGGGAGTAGATTTCACAATTAAGAGGAAGTATGGCCCTCCAGTCTCCATAAAGGAGATCTCAAATAAATCAAACTAAATCAAGTGAAATGGCAGAGAAATATCCATCAGGTGAAGGAGCATGATAAAAACCCATCAAACCAACCAAAAGAGGAAATAGGGAGTCTATCTGAAAATAATTCAGAATTATGTTAGTAAAGATGATCCAAATTCTTGAAAACAAAATGAAGATACAAATAAAAGGACTAGAAATACGTATTGAGAAGATGTAAGAAATGTTTAATAAGGACCTAGAAGAAATAAAGAATAGTCTATCAGTAATGAACAATGCAATAACTGAGATTTAAAACACTCTGGAGGGATCCAACAGTACAGTAACTGAAGCAGAAGATAGGATAAGGGAGCTGGAAGACAGCATGGTGGAAACAAATGAAGCAGAGTGGATAAAATAAAATAAAAGGAATGAGGTCAGCCTCAGAGATCTCTTGGACAATATTAAGCACCCCAACATCTTAATCATAAGTGTGCTAGAGAAGAAGACAAAAGGAAAGGGCCTGAGAAAATATTTGAGAAGATAATAGCTGAAAACCTCCCTAAAATGGGAAAGGAAATAGCCTAAAAAGGAAAATGGGAAAGGAAGCCCAGCGAATCTTATACAGAATAAGTCCAAAGAGAAACATGGCAAGATGCATATTTATCAAATTAACAAAAATTAAACACAAAAAAAACAAATATTAAAAGAAGCAAGAGAAAGCAACAACAAGTGAATACCATAAGGATAACAGTTTATATTTCAACAGAAACTTGGCTGGTCAGAAACAAATGGAAGGATATAATTAAAGTGATGAAAAGGAAAAAAAAACAAAAAACAAAACTACAACCAAGATTACTCCACCCAGCAAGGATCTCATTCAGATTTGAAGGAGAAATCAAAAGCTCTACAGACAAGCAAAAGCTGAGAGCATTTAGTACCACCAAACCATCTCTTGAACAAACGCTAAAGTATCTTCACTAGACAGAAAACACAGAAAATATATATATAAATAAACCCAAACAATAAAGTATATGGCAACAGGAGCATATTTATCAATAATTATCTCACCTGGCGGTTAAATGCACTAACTGAAAGACAAAGACTGGTCAAATGGATACAAAAACAAGTCTCTAAAAGAGACCCACCTCAAATCTAGGGACATATACAGACTGAAAGTGTGGGGTCAGAAAAAGATATCTCATGCAAATAGAGAACAAAAGAAAGTGGGAGTAGCAATACTCATATCAGATAAAGTAGACCTTGAAATGAAGATAAAAGACAAAGAAGGATACTACATAATGATTAAGGGATCAATCCAAGAATAAGATATTACAATTATAAACATATACACACCCAACTTGTGAGCACCTCAATACATAAGGCAAATGCTGCTGCTAAGTCACTTCAGTCGTGTCCGACTCTGTGCGACCACATAGACGGCAGCCCACAAGGCTCCCCCATCCCTGGGATTCTCCAGGCAAGAACACTGGAGTGGGTGGCCATTTCCTTCTCCAAAGCATGCAAGTGAAAAGTGAAAGTGAAGCCGCTCAGTCGTGTTCAAACCTCAGTGACCCCAGGGACTGCAGCCTTCCAGACTCCTCCGTCCATGGGATTTTCCAGGTAAGAGTACTGGAGTGGGGTGCCACTGCCTTCTCGGAAGGCAAATGCTAACAACAGTTAAAGGGGAAATCAACAGTAAAAAAATAATAGTGAGAGATTTTAATACCCCACTCACACCAATGGACAGATCATCCAGACAGAAATTTTATCAAGGAAACACAAACTTTAAATGATACACTGGACTCAGTTCAGTTCAGTTCAGTCGCTCAGTCATGTCTGACTCTTTGTGACCCATGAATCGCAGCACGCCAGGCCTCCCTGTCCATCACCAACTCCCGGAGTTCACTCAAAATCATGTCCTTAGAGTCTGTGATACCATCCAGCCATCTCATTCTCTGTTGCCCCCTTCTCCTCCCGCCCACAATCCCTCCCAACATCAGAGTCTTTTCCAGTGAGTCAACTCTTTGCAAAGTATTGGAGTTCCAGCTTTAACATCAGTCCTTCCAATGAACACCCAGGACTGATCTCCTTTAGAATGGACTGGTTGGATCTCCTTGCAGTCCAAGGGACTCTCAAGAGTCTTTCCCAACACCACAGTTCAAAAGCATCAATTTTTCAGCAGTCAGATTTCTTCACAGTCCAACTCTCACATCCATATATGACCACTGGAAAAACCATAACCTTGACTAGACAGACTTTGCTGCAAAGTAATGTCTTTTCTCTTTAATATGTTATCTAGGTTGGTCATAACTTTCCTTCCAAGGAGTAAGCGTCTTTTAATTTCATGGCTTCAATCAGCATCCACAGGATTTTGGAACCCAAGAAAATAAAGTCTGACACTGTTTCCATTGTTTCCCCATCTATTTCCCATGAAGTGATGAGACCAGATGCCGTGATCTTAGTTTTCTGAATGTTGATAGAAGCAAGGTCCAAGGCTATAAAGAGCAATATTGCATAGGAACCTGGAATGTTAGGCCCATGAATCAAGGCAAATTGGAAGTGGTCAAATAGGAGATGGCAAGAGTGAACATAGACATTCTAGGAATCAGTGAACTAAATGGGTGAATTTAACTCAGATGACCAATATATCTACTACTGTGGGCAGGAATCCCTTAGAAGAAATGGAGTAGCCATCATGGTCAACAAAAGACTCCGAAATGCAGTACTTGGATGCAATCTCAAAAATGACAGAATGATCTCTGTTCATTTCCAAGGCAAACCGTTCAATATCACAGTAATCCAAGCCTATGCCCCAACCAGTAATGCTGAAGAAGCCGAAGTTGAATGGTTCTATGAAGACCTCCAAGACCTTTTAGAACTAACAACGACAAAAGCTGTCCTTTTCATTATAGGGGACTGGAATGCAAAAGTAGGAAGTCAAGAAACACCTGGAGTAACAGGCAAATTTGGCCTTGGAGCAAGGAATGAAGCAGGGAAAAGGCTAATAGAGTTTTGCCAAGAGAACGCACTGGTCATAGCAAACACAACACCCTCTTTCAACAATACAAGGGAAGACTCTACACATGGACATCACCAGATGGTCAACAACAAAATCAGATTGATTATATTCTTTGCAGTCAAAGATGGAGAAGCTGTATACAGTTAGCAAAAACAAGACCAGGAGCTGACTATGGCTCAGATCATGGACTCCTTATTGCCAAATTCAGACTTAAATTGAAGATAGTAGGGAAAACCACAATACCATTCAGATATGACCTAAATCAAATCCCTTATGATGATACAGTGGAAGTGAGAAATAGATTTAAGAGACTAGATCTGATAGATAGAGTGCCTGATGAACTATGGACGGAGGTTAATGACATTGGACTAGTTAGATGTAATTGATATCTACAGGGAATTTCTTGCTGGAATAATGGATTTACCTTTACCTCAAGTTCACATGGAACATTCTCCACGATAAATCACATCCTGGGCCACATCAAGCCTTGGTAAATTTTTTAAAAATTGAAATCATTTCAAGCATCTTTCTGGTCACCATGCTGTAAGACTAGAGGGAGAAAAAAAAAAAAGAACTATAAAAAACATAAACATATCATTGAATAAATCAAAATATGCATAGAAATGAATGATAATGAAGATCATTAAAAAGGAAATAAACATATACTTAAAAACAAATGACAACAAAAATGCAACACCCCAAAATCTATGGAATTTAGTAAAAGCAGTGCTAGGAGGGAAATTCGTAAAAATACAATCCTACATCAAGAAACAAGAGAAAGATCAAATAAAAAACCTAACCTTACACCTAAAGCAACTAGAAGAAAAAAAAAAAAAAACAAACATTTTCCAAAGTTATTAGAAGGAAAGAAATCATAAAAATTAGAGCAAAAATAACTGAAAAAGAAATTAAAGCTCTAGGAACGATCACTAAAATTAAAAATTGGTTCTTTGAGAAGATAAAAAAAAAGACAAGCAGTTAGTCATATAATATAGGAAAGTAGATCACCATTAATAAAATTAGAAATGAGAACTGAGAAATTGCAACAGAAATATAAATGATCATAAGAGACTACTATGAGCAACTATATGCCAATAAAATGGACAACTTGGAAGAAATGGACAAATTCTTAGAAAAGTATAATATTCCAAAACTCAAACAGGAAGAAATAAAATATTTGAATAGACCAATCATAAACACAGAAATCCAAACCATAGTCAAAAGTCTTCCAAAAAACAAAAACCCAGAACCAGATGGTTTTACAGGTGAATTTTACCAAATATTTAGAGATGAGCTAACCCCAATCCTACTCAAACTCTTCCAGAAAATTGCAGAGGAGGAAAAATTCCTAAACTTTTTCTACGAGGCCATCATCAGCCTTATACCAAAACCAGCCACAAGAAAGTGGGAGAGGGTGAGGGTGGGATGATTTAGGAGAATGGTATTGAAACATGTATATTATCATATGTGAAACGAATTGCCAGTCCATGTTCGATGCATAATACAGGATGTTCGGGGCTGGTGTACTGGGATGAACCAGAGGGATAAGATGAGGAGGGAGGTAGGAGCGGTGTTCAAGATGGGGAACACATGTACACCCGGGGCAGATTCATGTCAATGCAAAGATGGGCTCGATAAAGGACAGAAATGGTATGGACCTAACAGAAGCAGAAGATATTAAGAAGAGGTGGCAGGAATATACAGAAGAACTGTACAAAAAAGATCTTCACGACCAAGATAGTCACGATAATGTGATCACTGACCTAGAGCCAGAAATCTTGGAATGTGAAGTCAAGTGGGCCTTAGAAAGCATCACTACTAACAAAGCTAGTGGAGGTGATGGAATTCCAGTTGAGCTATTTCAAGTCTTGAAAGATGATGCTGTGAAAGTGCTGCACTCAATATGCCAGCAGATTTGGAAAACCCAGCAGTGGCCACAGGACTGAAAGAGGTCAGTCTTCATTCCAATCCCAAAGAAAGGCAATTCCAAAGAATGATCAAACTACCGGACAATTGTACTCATCTCACACGCTAGTAAAGTCATGCTCAAAATTCTCCAAGCCAGGCTTCAGCAGTATGTAAACCATGAACTCCCAGATGTTCAAGCAGGTTTTAGAAAAGGCAGAGGCACCAGAGATCAAATTGCCAACATCCGCTGGATCATGGAGAAAGCAAGAGCGTTTCAGAAAAACATCTATTTCTGCTTCATTGACTATGCCAAAGCCTTTGACTGTGTGGATCACAATAAACTGTGGAACATTCTGAAAGACATGGGAATCCCAGACCACCTGACCTGCCTCTTGAGAAACCTGTGTGCAGGTCAGGAAGCAACAGTTAGAACTGGACATGGAACAACAGACTGGTTCCAAATAGGAAAAGGTGTACGTCAAGGTTGTATATTGTCACCTTGCTTATTTAATTTATATGCAGAGTACATCATGAGGAACGTTGGGCTGGAAGAAGCACAAGCTGAAATCAAGATTGCTGGGAGAAATATCAATAACCTCAGATATGCAGATGACACTACCCTTATGGCAGAAAGTGAAGAGGAACTCAAAACCCTCTTGATGAAAGTGAAAGAGGAGAGTGAAAAGTTTGGCTTGAAGCTCAACATCCAGAAAACAAAGATCATGGCATCTGGTTCCATCACTTCATGGGAAATAGGTGGAAAAACAGTGGAAACAGTGTCAGACTTTGTTTTTTTGGGCTCCAAAAGCACTGCAGATGCTGATTGCAGCCATGAAATTAAAAGACGCTTGCTCCTTGGAAGGAAATTTATGACCAACCTTGATAGTATATTAAAAAGCAGAGACATTACTTTGCCAACCAAGGTCCGTCTAGTCAAGGCAATGGTTTTTCCCGTGGTCATGTATGGATGTGAGAGTTGGACTGTGAAGAAGGCTGATCGCCGAAGAATCGATGCTTTTGAACTGTGGTGTTGGAGAAGACTCTTGAGAGTCCCTTATACTGCAAGGAGATCCAACCAGTCCATTCTAAGGGAGATCAATCCTGGATGTTCATTGGAGGGACTGATGCTAAAGCTGAAACTGCAATACTTTGGCCACCTCATGCGACGTGTTGACTCACTGGAAAAGACTGTGATGATGGGAAAGGTTGAGGGCGGGAGGAGAAGGGGACGACGGAGAATGAGATGGCTGGATGGCATCACCGACTCTGTGGACATGAGTTTGAGTGTACTCCGGGAGTTGGTGATGGACAGGGAGGCCTGGCGTGCTGTGATTCATGGGGTCGTGGAGAGTCGGACACGACTGAGTGACTGAACTGAACTGATGGCAAAACCAATACAATAATGTAAATTAATTAGCATCCAGTTAAAATAAATAAATTAAATTTAAAAAAGAAAGAAAAAAAGAAGAGAACTATAGACCAATATTACTGATGAAAATAGATGCAAAAATCCTCAAAAACTTTCTAACAAACAGAATTAATCACCAGATTATAAAAATCATACATCAAGATCAAGTGGGCTTTATTCCTGGACTACAAGTATTCTTCAATATTCATATATCAGTGAAACACCAATCAATGTGATTTAAAACCATATAACTACTTCAATAGATGCGGAGAAGACTTAATGAAATTAAACACTCATTTCTGATAAAAACTTCCCAGAAATTAGGCATAGAAGGAGCATATCTCAACAGAATAAAAGCCACATATGACACTCACAGCAAACATTATCCTCAGTGGTGAAAAATTGAAAGCATTTCTTCTAAAATCAGGAACAAGACAAAGGTGCCCACTCTAACCACAACTCTTCAACATAGTTTTGAGTTTCTAGTCACAGCAGTCAGAGAAAAATAAATAAAAGGAATCCAAATTGCAAAAGAAGTAAAACTCTCGCTTTTTGCAGATAACACGATCCTCTACATAGAAAACCAAGTTGGTGTCACTAGAGCATTAGTAGAACTAATCAATGAATATAGTAATGCCACAGTATATAAAATTAATACACAGAAATCCCTTGTATTGCTAACAATGAAAAATCAGAAAGAGAAACTAAGGATACAATCCCATTGACCACAGCAATGAAACTAATAAAATACTTAGGAGTAAATTTACCTAAAGAAACCGAAGACCTGTATACAGAAAACTATAAAAAAAAAAAAAACTGGTGAAAATCATAAAAAAGATAACACAAAAAGATGGAGAAATATACCACGTTCTTGAACTGGAAGAATCAACATCGATAAAATGAAAATACTACCCAAAGCAATCCATAGATTCAATGAAATCCTTATCAAACTACCAGTGATATTTTCCACAGAACTAGAACAAATACTTTAACAATTTGTATGAAACTCAAAAGACCATGAATAGCCAAAGCAATACTGAGAAAGAATTATGAAACTGGAGGAATCAATCTTTCTTACTTCATGTTTTACTACAAAGCAATAGACATCAAAACAATATGGTACTGGCACAGAGTCAGAAATATAGATCAATGTAGCTTACTCCTTGGAAGGAAACTTATGACCAACCTAGATAGCATATTAAAAAGCAGAGACATTACTTTGCCAACAAAGGTCCGTCTAGTCAAGGCTATGGTTTTTTCAGTGGTCACGTATGGATGTGAGAGTTGGACTGTGAAGAAAGCTGATGGCCGAAGAATTGATGCCTTGTTTTTTTTTAGTATATTTATTTTAATTGTAGGCTAATTATTTTACAATATTGTATTGGTTTTGCCATACATTGACATGCTTTTGAACTGTGGTATTGGAGAAGTCTCTTGAGAGTCTTTTGGACTGCAAGTATATCCAACCAGTCCATTCTAAAGGAGATCAGTCCCGGGTGTTCATTGGAAGGACTGATGCCAGAGCTGAAACTCTAATACTTTGTCCACCTCATGCGAAGAGCTGACTCACTGGAAAAGAGTCTGATGCTGGGAGGGATTGGGGGCAGGAGGAGACGGGGACGACAGAGAATGAGATGGCTGGATGGCATTATCGGCTCAATGGAGGTGAGTTTGAGTGAACTCTGGGAGTTGGTGATGGACAGGGAGGCCTGGCGTGCTGTGATTCATGGGATCGCAAAGAATCGGACACGACTGAGTGACTGAATGGAACTGAACAAAATAGAAAGTTTCTAGAGATAAATCCATGCACCTATGTACACTTTATCTTTGACAAAGCAGGCAAAAAAAAATACAATAGAGAAAAGACAGTCTCTTCAACAAGTGGTGCTGGGAGAACTGGTCAACTACATGTAAAACAATGAAACTAGAATACTTTCTAATACCACACACAAAAATCAACTTAAAATGGATTAAATATCTTCATGTAAGACCAGAAAGTATAAAACTATTAGAGGAAAACTTACGCAGACAGAGCACTCTGACATAAATCACAGAAATATCCTCCAAGACCCACCTCCCAGAATAATGGAAATTAAAACAAGAATAATCAAATGGGATATATTTAAACTTAAAACCTTTTGCACAATAAAGAAAACCATAAGTAAGGTCAAAAGACAGCCCTCAGAATGGGAGGAAATAATGGCAAATGAAACACAAGCATATCATGAAGCTCAATACCAGTAAAACAAACAACCTAATCAAAAAGTGGGCCAAAGACCTAAACAGACATTTCTCCAAAGTATGCATACAAATGGCGAATAAACAAATGAAAAGATGCTCAGCATCACTCATATTAGATAAACGCAAATCAAAACCACAATGAGGTATCATCTCACACTGGTCAGAATGAACATCATCAATGTTTATGAACAATAAATGCTGGATAGAATGTGGAGAAAAGGGAACCCTCTTACACTGTTGGGAATGCAAACTGGGACAGTCACTAGGGAGAACAAAGTGGAGTTTCCTTAAAAAACTGGGAATAGATCTTCCATATGACCTAGCAATCCTGCAGCTGGGCATTCACTCCAAGGAAACCAGAATTGAAAGAGACACATGTACCCTAATTGTCATTGTAACACTATTTACAATAGCCAGGACATGAAAGTAACCTACATGCACATTGGCAAACGAATGGATAAGAAATTGGTTGTACTTATACAAAACTGAATATTATTCACGTACAAAAGGAATGTATTTGAGTCAGTTCTAGCGAGATGGATGAACCTGAAGGCTATTATACAGAGTGAAGTCAGAAAAAGAGAGACTAATACTGTATATTAACATGTATTTGGAATTTAAGAACATGGTAGTGATGATCCTACATGCAGGGTGACAAATTAGAAACAGATGTAAAGAGCAGACTTTGTACTCAGTGGGAGAAGGTGAGGGTGGGATGATTTGATAAAAATAACATTGAAGCATACATATTGCCATATGTAAAACAGATGACCAGTGCAAGTTTGATGGATGAAGCAAGGCACCCAAAGCCAGTGCTCTGAGACAACCTAGAGGGATATGGTAGGGAGGAAGGGAGAAGCGGGGTTCAAGACGGGGTGGGGGGACACTTATATACCTGTGACCAATTCATGTTGACGTATGCCAAAAACCATCACAATATTGTGAAATAATTATCCTCTGTCAGGGGACGTTCAACTTTAAGGGATTCAGTATGGTATTTTCTTGTTTTGTGTGCTGTTTCTCAAGGACTTTCTATTCCTTATCAGTTGCTGGAAAACAGGAACAAGCAGAGCTGCATGCAGTTCTCAGGACTGAGTTCATGAGAAAGGGCACCTGCTTGGATTCCTTTCAGTGACTCCCATCAGTGATTCCCTTCCTTTTCCTTAAAGGTAATCTATTCAGTTATGCCCCTCTCTCAGGATATGGAATGTTTTCTGGCCCTTTGAAGATGGTAATTTGCTTGGCTTTGTTTTTGCTCAGTTATTTACTGCCTAAAGCTGCCTTGTATGAAGATATATAAACATGTGTTTCTGAAAATAAAGCACCCTTGTTCACTCGAGATTTGGGTCCCCTGTGTCCTTCTTCTCATTGATTCCAGTCCCCAGATCCTGGTCTACAAAGACTGTGATAATCCTCCAATTGAAACCAATATATTAATTTTAAAAAAGAATAAAAAATATAGAAGTAGATCTATATATATTGACAGGTAAAGATCTCCAAAATTATCATTAAATAATAACATCAAAGAAAAGTTTATTAATGATAATCTTTATTTTCTGTACAATATGATACTTGACATTTAAAAATGTTTCTGGGGAAATGCAACTTCCAGAACTGCCCAGCTGAGAGAGACAAGAAGACATAGCCAGGAGTAGGCCTTTGACAAGCAAACAAATCAATTCAGAAAATTACCTCTTATATCTGATCTGTGTGCACTTCAGGGAGAAATATTCCTCTGTCTTAATCATTCCAAGGCAGGTACCAGACAGGTAGAGACCACCTTATAACACAAATTCAGTTCAGTTCAGTCGCTCAGTCATGTTCGACTCTTTGCCACCCCATGAATCACAGCACGCCAGGCCTCCCTGTCCATCATCAACTCCCGGAGTTCACTCAAACTCATGTTCACAGAGTCGGTGATGCCATCTAGCCATCTCATTTTCTGTCGTCCCCGTCTCCTCCCGCCCCCAATCCCTCCCAGCATCCGAGTCTTTTCCAGTGAGTCAACTCTTCACATGAGGTAGCCAAAGAATTGGAGTTTCAGCTTTAGCATCAGTCCTTCCAATGAACACTCAGGATTGATCTCCTTTAGAATGGACTGGTTGGATCTAGTCTGGAGTCTTTTCCAGCACCACAGTTCAAAAGCAAAATTCTTCAGCGATCAGCTTTATTCACAGTCCAAATCTCACATCCATACATGACCACTGGAAAAACCATAGCTTTGACTAGACGGACCTTTGTTGGCAAAGTAATGTTTCTGCTTTTTAATAGGCTATCTAGGTTGGCCAAAACTTTCCTTCCAAGGAGTAAGCATCTTTAATTTCATGGCTGCAATCAGCATTCACAGTGGTTTTGGAGTCCACCCAAAATAAAGTCTGACACTGTTTCCCCACTTATTTAATATGAAGTGATGGGACCAGATTCCATGATCTTTGTTTTCTGAATGTTGAGCTTCAAGCCAAACTTTTCACTCTCCTCTTTCACTTTCATCCAGAGGCTTTCTAATTCCTCTTCACTTTCTGCCATAAGGGTGGTGTCATCTGAATATCTGAGGTTATTGATATTTCTCCTGGCAATCTTGATTCCAGCTTGTGCTTCTTCCAGCCCAGTGTTCCCCATGATGTACTCTGCATATAAGTTAAATAAGCAAGGTGACAATATACAGCCTTGATGTATTCCTTTTCCTATTTGGAACCAGTCTGTTGTTCCATGTCCAGTTCTAACTGTTGCTTCTTGACCTGCATACAGGTTTCTCAAGAGGCAGGTCAGGTGGTCTGGTCTTCCTATCTCTTTCAGAATTTTCCACAATTTATTGTGATCCACAAAGTCAAATGCTTTGGCATAGTCAATGAAGAAGAAATAGATGTTTTTCTGGAACTCTCTTGCTTTCTCCATGATCCAGCGAATGCTGGTAATTTTATCTCTGTTGTCTCTGCCTTTTCTAAAACCTGCTTGAACATCTGGGAGTTCACGGTTCACATATTGCTGAAGCCTGGCTTGGAGAATTTTGAGCCTGTCTTTACTAGCGTGTGAGATGAGTGCAATTTTGCGGGAGTTTGAGCATTCGTTGGCATTGCCTTTCTTTGGGATTGGAATGAAGACTGACCTTTTCCAGTCCCGTGGCCACTGCTGAGTTTTCTAAATTTGCTGGCATATTGAGTACAGCACTTTCACAGCAACATCTTTCAGGATTTGAAATAGCTCAACTGGAATTCCATCACTTTCACTAGCTTTGTTCGTAATGTTGCTTTCGAAGGCCCACTTGACTTCACATTCTAAGATGTCTGGCTCTAGGTGAGTTATCACGCCATCATGATTATCTTGGTCGTGAAGATCTTTTTCATACAGTTCTTCTGGGTATTCTTGTCACCTCTTCTTAATATCTTCTGCTTATGTTAGGTCCTTACCATTTCTGTCCTTTATCGAGCCCATCTTTGCATGAAATGTTCCCTTGGTATCTCTAATTTTCTTGAAGAGGTCTCTTTTTTTTTCCTATTCTGTTGTTTTCCTCTATTTCTTTGCATTGATCGCTGAGGAAGGCTTTCTTATGTCTCCTTGCTAATCTTTGGAACTCTGCATTCAGATGCTTATGTCTTTCCTTTTCTCCTTTGCTTCTCTTCTTTTCACAGTTATTTGTAAGGCCTCCTCAGACAGCCATTTTGCTTTTTTGCATTTCTTTTCCATAGGGATGGTCTTGGTCCCTGTCTCCTGTACAATGTCACGAACCTCCACCTGTAGTTCATCAGACACTCTATCTATCAGATCTAGTCCCTTAAATCTATTTCTTACTTCCACTATATAATTATAAGGGATTTGATATAGGTCATATCTGAATGGTCTAGTGGTTTTCCCTACTTTCTTCAATTTAAGTCTGAATTTTGCAATAAGATGTTCATGATCTGAGCCACAGTCAGCTCCTCGTCTTGTTTTTTCTAACTGTATAGTGCTTCTCCATCTTTGGCTGCAAAGAATATAATCAATCTGATTTCGGTGTTGACCATCTGGTGATGTCCATGTGTAGAGTCTTCTCTTGTGTTGTTGGAAGAGGGTGTTTGCTATGACCAGTGCATTCTCTTGGCAAAACTATTAACATTTGCCCTGCTTCATTCCGTGCTCCAAGGCCAAATTTGCCTGTTACTCCAGGAGTTTCTTGACTTCCTACTTTTGCATTCCAGTCCCTATAATGAAAAGGATATCTTTTTTGGGTTGTAATTTCCTTGGTGCTATGTCACCACAACAAAAATTTAAAGTGTTACAGCTCAGTTTTATTTATAAAATAGAGGAAAACACATCCTTGAAGCAAGAATGTAGGTCAACCCAAAAGACGTGAAGAGAAGAGACGCCCCCAGGGCTTATTCTTAAATAATGAAAAAACTCAAGAAATTAGGAAGATATATTTGATCGTTGATATAAATGAATGTATTATCAAGTGTAAGATTGCTATCAATCTTACACTTTAAACTTAATCTTAATCTTTTAATTAGTAATTATCCCATGCACAAATATCCTGCTTTGAATTGTGACCAAGATTCTGTAACTGCAGGCGGATGACTTATCCTTAGTCAAATTAAAAAGTGAGCATGTTTGCTTGATCTCTGGAATATTTTCCAGCTTAAAATTTCTCTTATATTTATGACTTCAGGAACAGGCTATATATAAGACATTTTTAATATAGTATAAAAATATAATAATGCCTTTTAACACCATTTAAGTCAACCTTTTCATTGTGTGACTTCATCAACGGGAATGAAAAAAAAATATGAATTTTTCTTACTTGTGGCTCAGACGGTAGGTAAAGCCTGCAATGCGGGAGACCCAGGTTTGAGCCCTGGGTCGGGAAGATCCTCTGGAGAAGGAAATGGCTACCCACTCCAGTATCCTTGCCTGGAAAATCCCGTGAACGGCGGAGCTCGGTAGGCTACAGTCCATGGGGTCACAAAGAGTCGGACACGACTGAGCGACTTCATTTCACATACCTTAAAGAAAACTATGTACGCTCATAACACAATACTGTACAATAGAGCAATGGGAAGACATTTTAAATAAAATCAAGTCCCTTGAATTCTGAATAAGTTCTCTGGTTATCATTGCATTATTTAGGCTTGAAAACATTAATCCCTGCTTCTTAAGTCCTAATCAAAGCTGCTGGAAAAGTTTGATTTGTAATACTATCGGGCTCTAGAGGGCACTGCTGTACTGTGTATCAAGTTGGGTTTCTGGACAGAGATTTAATCAAGGTTTCATAAAAGAGTTCTGCAGGTTTCTGATACAGAAAAAGCACATAAACTATTTATAATCAATTCAAACTTTGAGAAAACTAGGTAACTGTGTAAAATATTTATATATAGTTTTTGGAAATGAATGTTTCTTTTGTTGGTAAGAATATCTGTCTTTCTGCAGCAACTAAATCTAGCTATAGATAGGAATGTTTTTATTAACTTTTCCAGTCAAGGTCTCATGAAGGACAATATATATTATTGCTATGGAATTATATAAAGCATTCTGACTTAAAATTCAAAAATATAAACAGAAATAGCATAGGTGTTTCCTGAATCTTTTAATTGGCTTTGCCATTGCTATGCTCAGTTAATCTGTAATCAGAAGGCTCTGAATAATTATATAAACTCTCTGACATATGACATCTTTTAAAAATAAAGAAGCTCAGAAACAGTGGCAGTTCAAAATAATCCCAAAAGTAAGTAATCAGATGTATACTATTAAACTGTGAGAAAGGACTTCCAAGGTGAGAGCCAAATACAGAAGTCAAGATTGAAGTCTCATAGGTTTTAAAGCATACTTTAAAAATAATCTTGATAATATTGAATTATTTCAGTTAAATCAGTTATTTATGGATTATGAATATTTAACAAAATCTGTAAATTAAATAAAAGCCCAAATCAGGGTACACAAGTATTTGTATTGAAGAATGAAAGAATTTTTTAAACATATGTGCAAGATTAATTCAACTATCACTCACTGGTAAAGCACTAAGAAAATTAATTTGACATTTTCAAGTCAAACAATGCTTCAAGGACCCAAATTTTTTTTAAATTAAAATAGGGATTCTATTTGTATTAGTGTAACATCTGGTTGGTATCTTCCTCATGGATCAATCAAAAAAGGCATAATTCACCATCATATATATATATGTTCCATTCCGTTCCGTTCCGTCGCTCAGTCGTGTCCGACTCTATGCGACCCCGTGGACTGTAGCCTACCAGGTTTCTCCGTCCATGGGATTCTCCAGGCAAGAATACTGGAGTGGGTTACCGTTTCCTTCTCCAGGGGATCTTCCTGACCCAGGGATCGAACCTGGGTCTCCCGCATTGGAGGCAGACGCTTTAACCTCTGAGCCACCATATGTTAGATTTCCTAATTAATCACTGTGTATATATGGCATGATTGTTTGTTTAGATTGCTTACTCTAATTCCTGTATATTGTGATATACAAGAAAGAGGAATTCTAGGGGCAAATACAGAATTTTGGAGAACTTTGCACTTTTGCACTATAACTTTGCACTATATGATCTAAGGATTCAAGGTATTGTCCATGAATATGGAATGGAGGGGAATTTTTGAGATATATTTAGGAGATACAGTTGATATAAATTGCTAACTTCATGAAAGGGCAGGTGATGGAAGAATGGATTGACTGTGACTGTATGTGACAGTGGAGGCATTAACTAAGACATATGTGTGGGGTCTCCTTGCTTCTCCCCTGGTGGTGCCGCGGGGGAGAGCAAGGTGTTGGCGAATCCTCGGCCTCGGATGTGGAGCCTTTTTGCCTCCCTGCACTGGAGCGCTGGGGAAGAAACCCCAGGGGAAGGGTGAGCTGGCCGCCCGCCCCACAGCCCTCCTTGCCCGGAGAAGGACACTCAGATGCAGCAGGGGTTCTGTCAAGGCAGTTCCGCTTTATTGTTACAAGGTCTCCTTATATAAAGGCAAGGGAGGGGGTTTTGCAAGGGACTTCCTGTGGTGGGCTCTAATCATATTCAAGGTCAGATTGTCACGCGCTGACGTCACAACAGAGGTCTAGGGTGATCATGCACTGTTCATGCGAGGGGAAGTGTTCAGGGGCCAATCACAACTTTTTGTGATTATCTGGGGCCACGCCCTCCCAACATCCGCCAGGCGCCATCTTTATGGGTGGGCCTTTGCCATGTGTATTTTTTCAGCCACGCGCCCTATATATCCCCCTTATTTATTTATTTATTTGTGGGGTCTCTCTTGGGAGCCATCGGGGGCCACCGACATGGCTTCACCAGAGACTCAATGACTGTGCCTCTCTTAGGTTGTCCCCCTCTGGGGATCTTACCCATCATTGGCTATCCAGTCAAGCATATGCCCTGGCGGCTTAAGACCTGGCTGAAGGTCTTTTGGAGGGCTGGCCAGACTTAGGCTTTGTGGCGAGGGGCTTGGCCTATAATCGGACAGGGGTAGGACTAGTAAAGGGCCTTGTGCAAGCACCATTGGGCCCTCGACCCATCGTGTGTTGAGGTTCCTGGGCCCTTTATGTCCTGGGCGAGTAGATTGGTTCATTGGGGCAACTGGAGTGACCCGCATCTTAGGCTTGTAACCTATTGGCAGATGGTCATTAGGGATCTTTCGGGACGTTGGGTCTGTTGCCCATATTTGAGCGAGGAATATGGTCTTCACTTGCTCCTGGGAAGTGGTCTGAATCCGCTCCTGCAGGAACTTCTGGAAAAGGTTGACAAGGCAGGGTCCAACTAAAAGAAGTATAACAATGATCATTATTGGGGAGGAATTGATGCCATAGGCCTTGGGGGTTGCAAAAGTTTTGCAATTCCTTTCTCTGGCGTTCAATTCTATCTCTTAACTCTTTTATCTTTCCCTGGACTATGCCTGTTTCATTAACAAAGTAACAACAGTCTTCCCCCAAGAAGAGACAGGTTCCCCCTTTTTCCGCAGTGATGAGGTCAAGGGCCCATCTATTTTGTAGGGCTACTGCGGCCATTGAATTAATCTGTCTCTGGATGGATATAAGGGACTCTACCACTTGTTCCATGTCTTCATTAAGTTCCTGAGACAATTTGTAATAAAAATGAGCAGAAGTTGAAATGCCCCCGATCCCAGCACCTAGGGCCGTCACTATGCCAGTCCCAGTTAGGATAGGAGCAACGATAGCCAGCCATCCTCTGTGAGGAGGCTTTGTTGGTAACCCCTCATGATGGCCAACGATTCAATCCATATCCCCTTCATTGATGAAGATTAACCTTGGGGCTAAGAAAACCAAGATGCACCCTGTAGGGTCCGGAGGGAGGCAGGAATAAGCATAGGTCCCACAAAGGAGAAAGATCCCAGGGTTGGTGCAGTTTCTTGTACTGTTCCATGGGACCCATGAGGTGCAAGAGAGGGTGTCATTATAATAGGAAGCATTAGAGGATGAGGTATTAAGAAGGCAAGTTAGATTTGAAGAGGCGGCAAGCAAGACATCGTCAGCAACTGGCCCAATAAGCTGTGTGATACTTTCGGTGGTATTGTTGGTTTTGAGAGTGTAATTGCCTTCTGATACCCAGGTGTCTGTCAAAGGGACTGCGATATGCAATGAGGGGGTTAGTGACATGCATATCCAGCATGCCTCGGAGGGTTTTTTTGTGAATTCTGAAAAAATTGGAAGGAGGAGTTGAGGAGGCGGATGACATGTAGATCGTTGGGGGACGGTGGTGCAGGAGAGGCCTCAGCTGAGTGAGTAGGTCTATGCGTTTGTAAGATTCAGGAGTCGCCTTTAGTTGGGTAATTATATTATTTATGTATTGCTGTTGTGCCTTATGTCTGTTAGTATCTTGTATCCCACCTCCATCTGAGTATCCAATGTGAGTGCGGGGGTAAAAACGTTTTTCCCATTTGGCTTATAGCAGTTCCTTGTTTGGCTCCCTGTCTTTTGCACCTTAACAGTAAGTAGGGACTTGGTCTGTTTGTTGTTGATGCGCATGGTGCATGGCGTAGGGGTCGTGCGGTAGCATGAGGAATGGACATAGCTATAAATTTCTGAGCAGGGACAGGAAGCAGTGTCTAAAAGCCCGGGGAGTGCCAACAGGGTAAGGCACAGGAAGATCATGGCTAAACCGTTATGCCAGTGGGCGGGTCAAAAAGCGAGAGTGATAGGTCGTTACAAAGTAATAAGCTATCGATTGTAAGCCGCAACAGGCAAGATATCCTAGCGCCAGAGAGAAGCGGAGTGCAGGAGGCCACTCCTCTGGGGCAACAGATGCAAGGCCTATAGCAAAGAGCACACTTAATAGTGCAGTTAATACAAACACAATGGTCATTTGTTTGTCCGCGTGAAATCAGCTATGGGGTCCGAGGGCAGGTCACAGTTAGACCGACGATCCTGGGATTTGCAGGTGGCAAGGGGAGAGTTCATCTAAGCCTTTGACAAGGCCTCTTAGTTGCCAATCTGTAAGAGATCAAAAGTAGAAGGCGGCCTCATGAATTTTCCTGGTTCTTGGGCTGATTGGTTGTTATCATGTGGATATTTAAGATTCCTTGCTGGTATCCAGATGGGTCTTGTTTCCCCTGTGGGAAATACGCATCCAAACCCTCTCCCTGATGTTAAGAGTGGGTCTGGCCCTCTCCATAACCCTGTAAGGGGATCTTTCCATCTGACTGTTATCTCTGGTCTTGGCTCTTGGTTGGACCAGTGTCTCTGGAATGAGGTGAGTCGTTCCTTTTTTGAAAAATTTAAAATATTTAGAGTAAAGAGAGCTATTCCTAACTGCTGATGAAGGTTTATTCCCCCTTTTTCTTTTTGTAGTTGCAGTTTTAAAGTTTTGTTTTGGCGTTGTATTATAGCCTGTCCTTGAGGATAATGGGGTATGCCTGTAGTGTGTTGGATGTTCCATTGTTTAAAAAAATCTTGCAAATAGTTGCTTACGACACAAGGGCCATTATCTGTTTTTACTTGGGCTGGGAGGCCCAGAGTAGAAAAACATTGGAGAAAGTGACTCTTGGCATGTGGTGCCTTTTCTCCTGTATGGGTGGTGGCCCAGCAGGCATGGGAATATGTATCTACAGATACAAAGATATATTTTAGTTTACCAAAGGGGGCGTAGTGTGTAACATCTGTTTGCCATATTATGTTAGGTTTTAGTCCTCTAGGGTTAACCCCTGGTGATTGTAATGGAGGAACCTGCAAGAATGGGATACAGGACTGGCAGGTATGTACGATCCTCTTTAGATCCTTGATAGGTATTTGTGGGAACCTTTGGTGTAGGCCTCTCCAATTAATATGGGCTAGGTCGTGGAGATTCTGTGCCTGTTGGAGTGTGTATACATGGGTAGATGCCAGCTGATCTGCCATGGAATTCCCTAATGATAGCATTCCAGGCAGGTTTTGGTGGCCTCTGAGGGGATGTAAATAGATAGGTTGATCCCTCGCCTGAAGGATCGTGCATGCCTGTATCATAAGAGGGGTAATAGGATTATCATCTAACCGAATATGAGATTGGGGAAGCCCAGGGAGTAGATTTTTCACATAGAGACCGTCGGTAAAAAGATTCATGGGACCTGGGACTTTAGAGAGTGCCAGAATGACGGCGAAGAGTTCTTTGTATTGTGCTGAGCCCTGGCATGGGCAATGGTGTCGGTGGGGGGCGCCGGTAGGGGCTGAGGAGGGTTCAAAGATGACAATGGCTGCACCGTGCTTTCCTCTGTCTGTAAAGACATTGGAGGCATCTATTATGGGCTTGGAAGGAAACAATTGAGGTGCCCTCCAGGGTAACCGGCAAAAAGTAGCAACCCATTTGTGAGGTCCATAGTGACAGTCAATCTTTCCCAAGAACCCTTCGAAAGCTAAGGCCATTCGGTTGTTGTTTCTCTGGGTTCATTGGAAGTCAGCTAATCTGTAGGGGACAACAATCTTTTCGGGTTCACGGGCAAAGCACCTGATTGAAGTGTCCCTTTTTACAACGTGGACGGGGGTTGTAGGTGGCCCTCTAGTTCCAATTCTCCCTGGCCTCAGGGGGCAGTCCTTTTTAAAGTGCCCTTCCTTCCCACATTGAAAACAATTGCCTGTTTTTTGATTTTTGAGGGTCCCTTCAGGGGAGGCATCTTGGGCCATGGAGACCTTGCTGAAGGCAGAGGCGAGGGGGTCAGCTATCGCCCTGGTTTGGGCCTCCATTGCAGCCACCATTGCTTGAGTTTGGTGGTGCTGTGTCCCAATATCTTTGGTGGCTACCACCCATCGTTCCATGGATTGATCTTTCTGCCCTGAGCAGGCCACCTTGTGGTCGGAATTCATCCCTTCCCATACCAGCATTTTGACAAATTGATCTCTTAAGGGACCTGGGGGGAATTTTCTTTGCATGCTTTTTTCAACTCTATCTATGAAGGTGGAGAGGTCCTCGTTATTTTTTTTGGGGTAATGCCAGATACGGGGGGTTCGCTGGGACCTTCAGCTATTTTTCTCCAGGCAGCTAGGCATATGGCTCGCACCTGGTCTGTATAAGGAGCAGGGATAGTGGCCTGTTGGGGTCCCGTGCTCCATTGATCTGCCATTCCAGATAACATCCCAAAAGTTACACGGATGACGGGGTTAGCAGCTTGGTTTCTTTCCGCTTGGGCATGACATTCCTCCTTGAAAAAGACACACCACTTAATGTAGGTGTTACTGGGGAGTACCACCTTACATAGCATTTTCCAATCTTGGGTCATGCAAGGCTGATGAGCTAGACCCTGGAGAATAGTCTCTACCCATGGAGAATTGGGGCCATCTTCTGCTACCGCCTTCTTGAGCTCTTTTAGGTCTTGGGCTTCCCAAGGGTACCAGGCTGCCGGCCGGTTCCCCCCAGGGTTTACATTTATGGGGAAGGCCTGTATTGAGTCTGCATTGAATGGTGATGGTGTCCCCCAAGGGTCCTCAGGGTAGTTCCTTCCTCTCCATGGGGATTCCTCCAGTCTCCAGGGGGAGGCATTATTAAGTCCCCCCTTGAAAGGGAGGTTAGAGGAGGATACAAGTTAGACTTATAAGTTGGGGCCTCTGGGGCGCTGGGAGTGCTAAGGAAGTCTTCAGTCTGGTTGGACCTTTTTTCTTCCCCTGAGGGAAGCCATAAATTATTGGCTATAGTGGTTTTACCTTCTTTCTCCCTGGAATTTATGGTGGCTCATTCATCGTCAAATTGTTCCCATTGCCTCTCAGTATTATGGGTTGTGATTTCTCCCTCGTCTACCTATCCCTTTTCAGGGGCGAAACAGGTCTTAAGAGCGGAGATTGTGGGGTAGAACCCCAAGGTTGGCTCCTCTCCGTCTTGGATTTCCCTTTTCCTAGCTAGAGTTTTGGAGAAGGCAATGGCAAGCCACTCCAGTACTCTTGCCTAGAAAATCCCATGGATGGAGGTGCCTGGTAGGCTGCAGTCCGTGAGGTCTCTATGGGTAGGACACAACTGAGTGATTTCATTTTCACTTTTCACTTTCGCACATTGGAGAAGGAAATGGCAACCCACTCCAGTGTTCTTTCCTGGAGAATCCCAGGGACGGGGGAGCCTGGTGGGCTGCCGTCTATGCGTTCACACAGAGTTGGACACGACAGAAGTGACTTAGCAGCAGCAGCTAGAGTTTGGACCCTATCCCAGGTATCCCATGAGAATAGGTTGGCCGAATCTATCCATGGGGTCAATCTGGTAATAGCCCCCCAGACTTTGATAGCCTAGGTTTGGAGATTTTGAGTCCTCTACTTTTAAGCATATACTTCAGGGCCTTCAGAGCGGGTTAATCGGTTTTGCTAATGGCAATCCCCATGGTGAGCAGACAGAGGAAGGCACGTTTGCCGAGAGTGTCCACCGAGAAAGGTCCTATGGGGAGCGGTGGTGGCCGAGTGATTGGGCCTGTGTGATGCTTGTGGAACCATGTGCCTTTGTTGATGCACGGAAATTTTCTTGATGAGGGCGGGCGCCCTAGAGGCCTCTAGCCCGTTCCGTAACCCCCTTATCCTGCCACGGGAGTCTTCAAGTGGCGGGTGCCCTATTGGCTTTTAAGTGCCTGTCCCGTGCCCACAGGGGTTTTGGCCTCACTCTCGGCAAGAAGTGAGAGAAAGAAAGGGAAACAAAAAGGGGTGTTCACCCAGTTGGGCTCCCGTTACTAAGCTCTCAGCTCAAGGGGTCTTTGGCTTCCCCCAGGGAGTGCCCTGGGCAGGTAACCTCAATTACGCCTGCGAGTGATTGCCGTTCACTGAACTCCTCAAGTAAGGAGGGGGGAGAAGGATTATAGCACCCACCCTTGAAGGTTTCTTTTCAACCTTAATACACTTGCCTTGGGGTTGCACTCCTTGATGGGAGCGTCGCACAGAGGCTCGTGGAACCTTTTCGTCGTCTCTCTTTCAAGACCGTGCAATGAGGGCTCTCTTTCTCCGAGGGGATCCGATTCACACCACCAGATGTGGGGTCCCCTTGCTTCTCCCCTTGTGGTGCCACGGGGAAGAGCAAGGCGTTGGCGAATCCTCGGCCTTGGATGTGGAGCCCGTTTTGCCTCCCAGCGCCGGAGCAGTTGGGAAGAAACCCCAGGGGAAGGGTGAGCTGGCCGCCCGCCCTGCAGGCCTCCTCGCCAGGAGAAGGACACTCAGACAGAGCGGGGGTTCTGTCAAGGCAGTTCCGCTTTATTGTTACAAGCTCTCTGTATATAAAGGCAAGAGTGGGGGTTTTGCAAGGGACTTACTGTGGTCGGCTCCAATCCTATTAAAGGTCAGGTCGTCACGCACTGACATCACAACAGAGGTCTAGGGTGATCATGTCCTGTTCATGTGAGGGGAAGTGTTCAGTGGCCAATCACAATTTTTTGTGATTATCTGGGGCCGCGCCCTCCCGACATCCGCCAGGTGCCATCTTCATCTTTATGGGTGCGCCTTTGCCATGTGTCTTTTTTCAGCCGTGCGCCCTATAATATGTTTCTATCTTGATATCTTGGTTGGCAACAAACATGTACTTCTAAAATTACTAGTGTGCAATATGAAATAAATGAAATAAATATATCATATCTAATAGCCTCAGTCAGTTTTCTCAATTAACCCATAGATGGATAACTTGAAATTGTCCATGTATATACGTGGACATTTATTACTCTGAGGTAATAAACTAATATATGCTTAGCTGCAAACATTTTTTAACAGGGTTCAACACAGATGTTCAAGTGCAATTCTGCAATAAACTCGCTTTTCCAAGTCTGATGCTTCCAAATTAGAGGCAATCTTGTGTATTCTCACAAAGTCCAACTTGAAGTCCACTTGAAGCAAAGGGAAGAAAAAGCGAAATCATTTTATATTTTCAATAATCATTAATTTCAATATAAAGGAATTGACTTCAATCAATTTAGAATCATTCTTTGACTCCAGATGCCAGCCTTCAAGTCTTCAAGATGAAGTTCTTTCTAAGCATTGTGAGGAGGAAAAGCCAATCGTTTTGTGTTCTGTTGGAATTTCTGACTCGTGAAATTCATAAGCATAATAAATAATTGTTTCACACCAGGAGGTCTTGGGTGATTTGTTACTAACACTAACTGGAGCACCTCTCCAGGGTCAGACACCATCATGTTATTCCTGAACTAGTGAGAAAAGTTTCTTTCAATCCATTCCACTGCAATTCAATCCACCAACAAGTCTATTGCTTCTACACAAAAAATTAAAAATCCAACCATTTCTCACCATCTTCATGGTTACCAAAATTGTTTCCCTAATTTCTCTTGCATCCCTTGGAATGTGTTTACCACACGGTAGCCAGAATCACATATTTTTAGTAAATGCATCATATCATGTCTTTTTGCTGCTCTAAACTCATTATTTCCCAGTCACACTGAAATGGAAATTTGAGGTCTCTAATATGGACTATCAGATCCACAGGAATATTTCTTACCTAGTATCTTACCTCATATGTCTTTGTCCAGTTCTTCTTAAGGTAGTATTACTTGCAGACACCAACCCCAACCTCACTTAAGGATTTTTGTGCTAGCAGATTATTTGTCTGAAATATAACCCCCCACCCCAAACATTTTTCTGGCTAGGTCCTCCATTTGGTCATGTGTTTTCTCAATCATCACCCCTGTAGAGATGCCTTTCTTTCCCAGTCTAATTAAACTGGTTACTTAAGTGAGAGAATAATCTATATTCTCTGACTCCTTATTTTACCTCTTACATATTACTTATCTCTAACATTTAGGCCATACAAATAATTATTCATTTATCAGTCCATTGCTCACTTTCTCTACCAGAATATCAGTTATTTGATGACAGGGACTTCATTTAGTTCACTCTGTGTTCCCAGCGCCTAGATGCACAGTGAACACTATCTGTTATATAGTTAGGTCTCCAGGATGAGGTTTGGAGACAGATTAGGATAAACATCCTGAAAGAACGCTCTGGATTTTTCACGTAGTTTAGAGGAGAAATAGGCAATTCTGGTACACAGAGTATTAATACAATTTGTTGTTCAGTCACTAAGTCATGTCTAACTTTTTGCAACCCCGTGGACTGCAGCACAGCAGTCTTCCCTGTCCTTCTCTCTATCCTGGAGTTTGCTTAAACTCATGTCCATGGAGTCAGTCATGTCATCAAAACATTCCAACCTCTGCCACTCCCTTCTCCTCCTGCCCTCCATCTTTTCCAGCCTCAAGGTCTTTTCCAAAGGGTTGGCTCTTTGCACCACTTGGCCAAAACTTGGAGCTTCAGTTTCAGCACTAGTACTTCCAATGAAAATTCAGGGTTGATGCCCTTTAGTACTGACAGGTTTGATCTCCTTGCTGCCGAGTGGACTCTCAAGAGTCTTCTGCAACACCATAATTCAAAAGTATCTATTATTCTTTAGGTCCTTCTTTACTGTCTTAATCTCACATTGTATATGACTACTAGAAAAACCATAGCTTTGACTATACAGACCTTATTGGCAAAGTGATAGCTCTGCTTTTTAACACACTGTCTAGGTTTGTGATAGCTTTCCTTCCATGGAGAAAGTATCTTTTATTTCATGGCTGCAGTCACCATTCACAATAATTCTGTAGCCCAAGAAAATTAAATCTGCCACTGTTTCCACATTTTCTCCATATATTTGCCATGGAATGATGAGACCAGATGCCATGATCTTGGTTTTTGAATGTTGAGTTTTAAGTGAGCTCTTTCACTTAAAGAGGAGACTTTTTCACCTTTATCAACAGGCTGTTTAGTTCCTCTTTTCTTTCTGCCATGAGAGTGGTATCATCTGTACACCTGAAGTTGTTATTTCTCCTGGAAATCTTGATCCCAGCTTATTATTTATCCAGCCTGGCATCTGGCATTTATGTTAAACAAGCAGCGTGGCAATATACAGCCTTGATGTACTTCTTTCCCAATTTTGAACCAGACAGTTTTCCATATCTCGTTCTAACTGTTGCTTCCTGACTTGCATGCAGGTTTCTCAGGAGGCTGGTAAAGTGGTCTGGCATTCTTATCTCTTTAAGAATTTTTGCACAGTTTTTTGTGATCCACAGAGTCAAAGGCTTTAATGTGGTCAGTGAAGCAGATGTTTTCTCTGGAATTCCCTTGCATTTTCTATGATCCAACAGATGTTGTTCACCTTTTAATGTTAGGGATGAAGGACCAGCCTAAGACTATGGCTGTATTTCAAGTCTAGATTCCAAAGAGTACTTTAACAGACGCAGGTATTGAGAATACATGTAGATTAGAAACAGGTTCACCCACCATTGTAGTCGATAACCTTTTTCCAATTCCAGTCTTCACTCAGCACCAGGACACCCAAGGATATTACCAGGTGGAGTAATTGGCTATCATTACGGTCTTTGCCATTAATTTAGTCAGTCTTTACAAGCAAGATTTTTATAGGCTAAAGGAATAGACAAGTGAATGGATGAATAAATTATGCATTTCCCTGGGGAAGTTATAAGCAAAATGTGTCATTTCTTGTCTAGTAGAAAAAGCTCATAAACCTCAAAGAAATCCTAGAGCCAGTTTACAACAGCCATAAGTTTTTGTCTATGTTTCTAAACATCTCGCCTCAGTTTTCTCAACCACAAGATGAACATATAAAAGATATCCCACCTTTTATTTGAACGCAAAATAAAAGTATTTAGTTCATTGCTGCTGGAAATAAAATGGGATTAAACAAATGCAATTTTCCTTTTCCAAAGTTAGAGACATAGCCCCTATGTTCATGTTGGTCCTGGCTGTGTTTTGGATGTCCTGTTACACACCTGCCTGGACTCAGGCCATAGGGTATCATGGAGTAACTGAGGAGACCCTGGCAGATCTTGCCAAAGTGAATGGACCTCAACCTGAAACCAGTATGGAGTTGAAGGAATTAAACTTTTAATGCTGAAGAATTGTAACATATTTTCTCAACAAAAAGGAGAAATGATATAATTGATAGAGTGGTACCTGATTTTCATTTTGTATTCATTATTCTCCCTGGAGATATTTCTCTGGGGGTAGAGTATTGGTCACATGGAAATAAAGTTTTCATCAGAGAAGGTATATCAAAAGAGATGTTCATGTAGCCATGCTTACAGATGACAAAGGCGGTGATAGTAAAACCATACCACTTTTCACCTGCCCTGTTTTGCATTTATATTGTGAAATCTTCAAAAGAAAAAGATATTATATGTAAATAAGAGATATTTGAGTTGGAAAATAGATCTTAAATCACCTTGTCCTCGCACTGTCAAAGTAGGTTTTCTCTAACAGACTCTATGATTTAAAATATATAAATGTAAAAATATATATTTCACCATTATCATGTTTTGTTCTTAAGGTATAAGACAATATAAGTTTCTTTTGACATTTTTGTAATTTATAGTTATATAGGCCTGAATTTGATTAAACATTTCCATTGATTTGTCCATAGTGATTGAATTCCTTTGAAAATATGTTTAAAAAACCATTATGTATGATTTTCTGTACTATGGTACAATAATGATTGCAAAACAGAGCCTTTCCAGTACAACATCTAAAAATGTTTGGAGCTTGATGAGATATAAATAGCTGATATATAAAAACTAAGCACCCGACCTTTATTTCCACTTTAAATAATTGAAATAAAGGTTACTGTCAAATCTCAGTGGTTTACTAGATGCTAAAACTATATATACAGAGAGTAACATTGAAAGTTTGTTTTTTACACTCTGTTGACTTTAAGTTAATCACTTTATCTACTCTTCCAATAACAGCTAGAAAGGCACTATTAAGATGGACAATTGTCCAATATCTGTCACAAAATAGTTCATGTACCATTCAGAAGTTGATAACTATGTTAATCAGCTATGATTTTATACATATATATTTATAAAATATTAGCAATATGTTATATTAATTTTAAACATTGCATACTGAAATGTGAAAATAAATGTGAAATCAACATAGAGTGTAATTAAAAGGATTGAATACTGTATATTGTTGCTAATTAATGTAATGAATAAAGTTAACATATCTCAGTATGCTCATCACATAGATTTCACAGTATGTGGGAATAGAAGGACATGCACTCATCTTCTCCTGTGAGAATTCCAGAACTACAACCTGCTGCTGAACAGCCATCGACAAGAAAATGTTTGATTCCACCAAAAAAAGTTATCCCACATTCAAGGGAAAATAAGCCTCAGCAAGATGGTAGGAGGGGAAAAATTTCCTTTAGAATCAAACCCCATACCCCCCAGATATGCTTGGAGGGATAAAAAAAAGTTGTGCAAGCAAACAAAGCTATGAACAAAGCTAGTGGAGGTGATGAAATTCCAGTTGAACTATTTCAAAATCCTAAAAGATGATGCCGTTAAAGTGCTGCACTCAATATGCCAGCAAATTTGAAAAGCTCATCAGTGGCCACAGGACTGGAAAAGGACAGTTTTCATTTCAATCTCAAAGAAAGATAATGTCAAAGAATGTTTAAACTACACATGAAGGCCCTCATCTCACACACAACAAGGTAATGGTCAAAATTCTCCAAGCCAGAAAGGCAGAGGAACAAGAGATCAAATTGCCAACATCTGCTGGATCATTGAAAAAGAAAGAGAGTTCCATAAAAATATCTACTTCTGTTTTATTGACTATGCCAAAGACTTAGACTGTGTGGATCACATCAAACTGTGGAAAAGTCTTCAAGTGATGGCAATACCAGACCACTTGACTTGCCTCCTGAGAAATCTGTATGCAGGTAAAGAAGCAACAGTTAGAAGCGGGCATGGAACAACAAACTGGTTGCAAATGGGGAAAGGAGTAAATCAAAGCTATATAATGTCACCCTGCTTATTTAACTTATCTGAAGACTTCATCATGCGAAATGCCAGGCTGGATGAAGCACAAGCTGGAATCAAGATTGTTGGGAGAAATATCAATAACCCCAGATACACAGATGATACCACCCTTATGGCAGAAAGTGAAGAAGAACTAAAGAGCCTCTTGATGAAAGTGAAAGAGGAGAGTGAAAAAGCTGGCTTAAAACTCAACATTCAAAAAACTAAGATTATGGCATCTGGTCCCATCACTTCATGGGAAATAGATGGGGAAACATTGGAAACAGTGGCAACTTAATTTTCTTGGACTCTAAAATCACTGCAATGGTGACTGAAGCCATGAAATTAAAAGATGCTTGCCCCTTGGAAGAAAAGCTATGACCAACCTAGACAGCATATTAAAAAACAGAAACATTACTTTGCCAACAGAGTTCTGTCTAGTCAAAGCTATTGTTTTCCAGTAGTCATGAATGGATGTGAGAGTTTGACTGCAAAGAAAGCTGAGCACTGAAGAATTGAAATTTTTGAACTGAGGTGTTAGAAAAGACTCTTGAGAGTCTCTTGGACTGCAAGGAGATCAAACCAGTCGATCCTAAAGGAAATCAGTCCTGAATATACATTGGAAGGACTGATGCTGAAGCTGAAGTTCTAATACTTTAGCCACCTTATGGGAAGAACTCACTGAATAGAAAAGACCCTGATGTTGGGAAATATTGAAGACAGAAGAAGGGGACAACAAGGTACAGGATGGTTGGATGGCATCACCGACTCAATGGAGATGCATTTGAGCAAGCTCTGGGAGCTGGTGATAGACAGGGAATCCTGGTATGCTGCAGTCCATGGAGTCGCAAGTAGTTGCACATGACCTAGTGACTGAAATGAACTGATACTCATCACAAAAACTAGAGAGCAGATATGTAACAAATGGATTGTCTTTGGAAGTTTCAATTCTTGCAAGATCAGCAATAGATCTATGTGAAGGGTCCGGCCTTTCTTGGATGTCAGGAGATAATAAGACCAGGAACATTTATGCATCGGTGATGTGCATACTTCTACAAATGCCAAACTCATCTTTAGAGTGGACATCATGAAATCATTTTTGTTTGAAAGGAACAAGATATCTTGATTTCCCTCCACAGTCTGAGAAGTATATCTCAGACAATCGACTTCAGAGATTACCATATTTTCATAACATGGCTAATAGTGAATTCTTTTAGTCTCAGTTGTTGGTATGAAGTAAACTTACCGATTGTTCCATGGACTCAAGATCCAAATCTGGGAAGTTCAACCTTGAGTCCAAAACGCTTAGCATGGGCTCTTATACAAAATTTTGAATAATTGAATGAGTGAACTGATGTGTTCTCAAATGAGACAGATAAATGACAAAGCATTCCAGGTAGACAGAACACCTTTGAAAAACATTAAAGTCACTTGTATTTGAAACTATGCTACAAGAAGATATGTGAACATAGTTGCATACCCTCCAAAGAGCTGTGTTTTCTATGTGCTTTATGGACTGACAGCTGTAAGAAGTAAATGGTGCTTAGATATTTGCAACTGGCCCCCTGCTCTTCTCACTCTACAAATGGTCCTTGGATGCCTTTGTTCACTTTCATAGTTTTAGCTGTTATTTTTATATCTAACATTCCCAAACATTTTTAATTCATATCATTATTTTAAGCCACAGACTCCCTAATATAAATCTATCTGCTATACATATCTAGCCAGAGGCTTAATCCCACCTGAGTCAAAATCTACAGAGTATTGAACAGAGTTCTCTGTTTGTAATAACCTAAATGGGGAAAAAAAAATTGAAAGAGTGAAGACATGTATATGTATAACTGAATCACTTTACTGTACACTTGAAACTAACACAATAATGTTAGTCAACTATACTTCAAAATTAAAATAAAATTAAAAGTTCAAATCTATTATACATATTCAAAATAGAACTTTGTATGTTACTATTTATATCAGAATCTCAGACACAACCCTTCATATTCTCTGAGCCTCAGCATTTCTAGAGAGTTGGGTCTCTCCACTCAGCCTTAGCGGCTGTTCAGCAGGGTTTCCCTTCCTCGTGAGAGGCAGTCATTTATGCGGCCTCTAGGAGAGTCCAGTGAGACTGAGCTCTCAGTACTATCTATGATCAGGCAGTTCCTTGAAGGAGAGCACTTCCTCTTGTAAATTCTACATTATTCTCCCCTTTTGTCTCTCCTAATTCCTGGGATTATCTTTTTATTTTTTTTCCAAAAAGAAGTAGCACAGAGGAGCCCAGGCTGACACACCAAAAAAATCTGTGTCTCCTCTGGTGGTACTTGCTGGTGTCCTGCCCTGTACCCTGAAACTTCATCAAAATACGTAGGAGTCATTCATCCCCTCTTTTCTACTTAATCTGCTTCACACTAGCCGTTGCTGATTCTAAATAAAAGATGCATACATCCCTCACTATTTCTGCCAGTACTGACTTGTGTCAGGCACTCACTTTTCCTTAGATTACTGGAATAGTTTCCTGTCTGGTCTTCTGAATCTAGTCTCATATTTTGACTTTTAGTCTCCAAACAACATACGGAAGTCCAGCTGATTCACCTAAAACAGGTCTGAACACACTCTCATCACTCAAAACCCATTACGTACCAAATTTCGTTATCCTATCAGAGCTTACATTTTGAGGCTAGACTCTCATGTCTTCCTGTCTTGTAATTTCACTCCAAAAACACAAAACAAGCCATTAAAAATGTCTATCTCTTTGTCTAGAATCTTTTCCCTTCTCTTCTGGTAAACTCTGAGTTTATAACCAAGATCAGACATAATTTTCTTCTTAAATCGTATCCACCCTTCCCCAAGCTGAGATAGACACCTTTTTCCTGTGCAACATACGATTCCTTATGGTATTTATAAATCCATCAAGAGAATGACTCTTGGTTTTGTTTTCTTGTATCACATAGCCTTGTCCCAAACCAGAAGAATCCTGAAATATGTGATCAAGTCCATTATGGTATTCTAGAGTAAAAATCATTTAAAAATATTGTGAAGGAAACTAAAGATACCAAATATCACAAAAGAGTAGAAATCATAAACGTTTCACTTATAGATATTCTAACTATGCATTTTCAAAATTTCAGATGTATAGAACAGTCTTTGGGACTCTGTGCGAGAGGTTGAGGGTGGGATGATTTGGGAGAATGGCATTGAAACATGTATATTATCATATGTAAAACGAATCACCAGTCCAGGTTTGATGCATGATACAGGATGCTCGGGGCTGGTGCATGGGGATGACCCAGAGGAAGGATATGGGGAGGAGGGAGGTGGGAGGGGGCTTCAAGAAGGGGAACACATGTACACCCAGGGTGGATTCATGTCAACGTATGGTAAAATCAAACAATATAATATTGTAAAGTAATTATTCTCTAATTAAAAAAAAAAATAAAGACTGTTGGGTTTATCTAGTTTTGATCTGTAGTGTCCAGAAATTAAAAAAGAAACTTGGGGAGAGGGAGCAAGATGGCGGAGAAATGGGACAGCGAAACCAATTTCTCCCCCACAAATTAATGAAAGGAACATTTGAACGCTGAGTAAATTCCACAAAATAACTTCTGAATGCCAGCAGAGGACATCAGGCACCCAGAAAAGCAGCCCATTGTCTTCGAAAGGAGGTAGGAAAAAACATAAAAGATAAAAAGAGAGGCAAAAGAGGTAGGGACGGAGCTCCATCCTGGTAAGGGAGGCTTAAAAAAGAGAGAAGTTCCCAAACACCAGGAAACACTCTCACTGGCGAGTCTGTGTCATGCCTTGGAACCTCAGAGGGCCACATAACCAGGAGGAAAAAGAAAGAAATAATTAAAACCCACAGATTACCCGCCAAATGGCAACTCCCATCGGAGAAGCAGCACAGACTCTGGCATCCACCATTAGCAAGCGGAGGCTGGTCAGGGAGAAGCCGGCTGAGCTGCATAGAGAAAGGACTGGGCCTGAATGATGCGAGGGGAATCTGAGAGAAATCACTGGGGATAGCAAAGCAGAGTGTGGGATAGCTACCCCATGAAAAGGTGAAAAGCCCTAACCTAAGACTCTGTCAGCCCCGCTCACAGAACAAAGGACTGAGCACAGCTAGCTGGCTGCAGTCGGCCCATCCCCCAGCCCCCGCCAAGACAGACAGGGGAGGGCAGCCAGAGCCAGAAGGGGGCAACCGTGGCCCCAGAGAGGCATCCAATACCAAACTGCAGGCAGGCTTCGTTGCTAACCAAGCCTTCATGGGTTTCTGACTGGTCAACATCCGCCTGAGAAGGTGGGCTGGCTGTACACCCGGAAAACCGAGTAGGAGGGACCCAGGAGGCTATAAGTTGCAACGACCGCACTCGCCAAACACCTGGTCACCTGAGCTGCTTGGACTGGGGAAGGCACAAAAGGCAGGCCCAACCGAGTCTGCGCCTTTGTGGAGTAACTGAGTATCTGAACCTGAGCCGCTCAGACCTGGGAAGTGCATACAACCCAGTGCCAGGCCCGGACAGTTCCTGGCAGAGCAACCTAGAGCCTGTGCAGGGCAAACCCAGTGTGACCGGGACACTGTGAGCAGTCCACACAGACGCCAGTGATATTTGTCTGCAGCGTTCCTCCCTTCCCAGAACAGGACTGAACAAGTGAGCCTTAAAAAGTGTCCACCACCACCCCCTAGTGTCAGGGCGGAAATTAGACACTGAAGAGACCAGTAAACAGAAGCTCAAACAGAGGGAACCACCTTGGAAATCACAGATAGAGAAATCTAGAGGCTACTCCAAGAATAAGACCAAAAACCAGAGGCAAGAGGCTTAAGCCTGAATCGTGAGAACACCAGAGAACTCCTGACTCCAGGGAACATAAAACAATAGGAGCTCATCAAACGCCTCCATACCTACACTGAAATCAAGAACCACCCAAGGGTCAACAAGTTCCAGAGCAAGACATACCACGCAAAATTATCCAGCAACACAGGAAAATAGCCCTGAGCATCAATATACAGGCAGTTCAAAGTCACTCCAAACCCACTGACATCTCATAACTCATTACTGGACAGTTCATTGCACTCCAGAGAGAAGAAAACCAGCTCCACCCACCAGAACACCAACACAAGCTTCCCTAACCAGGGAACCCTGACAAGCCACCTGTCAAACCCCACACGCAGCGAGGAAACTACATAATAAAGAGAACTCCACAAAGTGCCAGAAGACAGAAAGGCAAGCCCAAGCACAGCAATATTAGCAAGATGAAGAGGCAGACAAATACCCAGCAAGTAAAGGAACAGGGTAAATGCCCACCAACACAAACAAAGAGGAAGATATAGAGAATCTACCTGATAAAGAATTTCGACTTTTGATGGTGAAAATGATTGAAAGTCTTGAAAGCAAACTGGAGTTACAGATAAATAACCTGGAGAAAAGGATTGAGATGATGCAAGAAAGGTTTAATAAGGATTTAGAGGAAATAAAAAAGAGTCAGTATACAATGAATAATGCAATAGATGAGATCAGAAACACTCTGGAGGGAATAAACAGTAGAAAAACAGAAGCAGAAGACAGGATAAGCGAGCTAGAAGACAGAAATGTAGACATAAATGAAACAGAGAAGAAAAAAGAAAAATGAATTAAAAGAAATGAGGACAATATTAGAGACCTCTGGGACAACGTTAAACGCCCCAACATTCGAATCATAGGAGTTCCAGAAAAAGAAGACAAAAAGAAAGACCATGAGAGAATGCTTGAGGAGATAATAGTTGAACTCTTCCCTACTGACTCAATGACCATGAGTTTGAGTGAACTCCGCGAGTTGGTGATGGACAGGGAGGCCTGGCGTGCTGAGGTTCATAGGGTCGCAAAGACTCGGACACGACTCAGCGACTGAAATGAACTGAACTGAATTGAAAATGGGGAAGGAAATTATCACCTAAGTCCAAGAAACCCAGAGAGTTCCTAACAGGATAAACCCAAGGCGAAATACTACAAGACACATATAAATCAAATTAACAAAGATCAAACACAAAGAACAAATATTAAAAGCAGCAAGAGAAAAGCAACAAATAACATACAAGGGGATCCCCATAAGGATAACAGCTGATCGTTCAAAAGAAACTCTTCAGGCCTGGAGGGAATGGCAAGACATACTTAAAGTGATGAAAGAAAATAACCTACAGCCCAGATTACTGTACCCAGCAAGGATCTCATTCAAATATGAAGGAGAAATCAAAAGCTTTACAGACAAGCAAAAGCTGAAAGAATTCAGCATCAACAAACCAGCTCTCCAACAAATGCTAAAGGACCTTCTCTAGACAGCAAACACAGAAAGAGTGTATAAAGTCGAACCCCAAACAATAAATAAAATGGCAACAGGATCATATTTATCAACAATTACTTTAAAGGTAAATCAGTTGAATGCCCCAACAGAAAGACAAAGGCTGGCTGAATGGATATAAAAACAAGACCCCCATATATGTTGTCTAAAAGAGACCCACCTCAAAACGAGGGACACATACAGACTGAAAGTGAAGGGCTGGAAAAAGATATTCCATGCAAATAGAGATCAAAAGACAGCAGGAGTAGCAATACTCATATCAGATAAAATAGACTCTAAAACAAAGGCTGTGAAAAGAGACAAAGAAGGAAACTACATAATGATCAAAGGATCAATCCAAGAAGAAGATATAACAATTATAAATATTTATGCACCCAACATAGGAGCACCGCAATAGGTAAGACAATTACTAACAACTATGAAAGGGGAAATTAATAACAATGCAATAATAGTGGGAGACACTAATACCCCACTCACACCTATCGATAGATCAACTAAACAGAAAATTAACAAGGAAACACAAACTTTAAATGATACAATATACCAGTTAGACCTAATAGGTCTCTATAGGACATTTCACCCAAAACAATGAATTTCACCTTTTTCTCAAACACATATGGAACATTTTCCAGGATAGATCACATCCTGGGCCATAAATCTAGCATTGATAAATTCAAAAAAATTGAAATCATTCCAAGCATCTTTTCTGACACCAGTGCAGTAGGATTAGATCTCAATTACAGGAGAAACGATATTAAAAATGCCAGCATATGGAGGCTGAACAGCACGCTGCTGAATAACGAACAAATCATAGAAGAAATCAAAAAAGAAATCAAAATATGCATAGAAATGAATGAAAATGAAAACACAACAACCCCAAACCTGTGGGACACTGTAAAAACAGTGCTAAGGGGAAGGTTCATAGCAATACAGGCATACCTCAAGAAACAAGAAAAAACTCAACTAAATAACCTAACTCTACACCTAAAGAGTCGGACACGACTGAGCGACTGAACTGAACTGAACTGAAGACCTAAAGAAACTCGAAAAGGAAGAAATGAAGAACCACAAGGTTAGTAGAAGGAAAGAAATCTTAAAAATTAGGTCATAGATAAATGCAAAAGAAACAGAAGAGACCATAGCAAAAATCAACAAAGCCAAAAGCTGGTTCTTTGAGAAGGTAAATAAAATTGACAAACCACTAGCCAGACTCATCAAGAAACAAAGGGAGAAAATCCAAATCAATAAAATTAGAAATGAAAATGGAGAGATCACAACTGACAACACAGTAATACGAAGGATTATTAGAGAATACTATCAGCAATTATATGGCAATAAAATGGACAATTTGGAAGAAATGGACAAATTCTTAGAAAAGTACAACTTTCCAAAACTGAACCAGGAAGAAATAGAAAATCAGAACAGACCCATCACAAGCACGGAACTAGAGGTTGTAATCAGAAATCTTCCAGCAAACAAAAGCCCAGGTCCAGACAGCTTCACAGCTGAATTCTACCAAAAATGTAGAGAAGAGCTAACACCTATTCTACTCAAAATCTTCCAGAAAATTGCTGAGGAAGGGAAACTTCCAATCTCATTCCATGAGGACACTATCACCCTCCCAAAACCTGGTGAAGTTCCCACAAAAAAAGATAACTACAGGCCAATATCACTGATGAACATAGATGCAAAAACCCTTAACAAAATTCTAGGAATCAGAATCCAACAACACATTGAGAAGATCATACATCATGACTAAGTGGGCTTTATCCCAGGAATGCAAGGATTCTTCAATATCCACAAGTCAATCAACGTAATACACCACATTAAAAAACTGAAAAGTAAAAATCATATGATTATCTCAATAGATGCAGAGAAAGCCTTCGACAAAATTCAACATCCATTTATGATAAAAACCCTCCAGAAAGTGGGAATAGAAGGGACATACCTCAACATAATAAAAGCTATATATGACAAACCCACAGCAAACATTATCCTCAATGGTGAAAAACTGAAAGCATTTCCCCTAAAGTCAGGAACAAGACAAGGGTGCCCACTCTCACCACTACTATTCAACATAGTTCTGGAAGTTTTGGCTACAGCAATCAGAGCAGAAAAAGACATAAAAGGAATACAAATTGGAAAAGAAGAAGTAAAACTTTCACTGTTCGCTGATGACATGATCCTCTACACAGAAAACCCTAGAGACTCTACCAGAAAACTACTAGAGCTAATCAATGATTACAGTAACGTTGCAGGATATAAAATCAACACACAGAAATCCCTTGCATTCCTATACACTAATAATGAGAAAATAGAAAGAGAAATTAAGGAAACTATTCCATTCACTGTTGCAACGAAAAGAATTAAATACTTAGGAATATATCTACCTAAGGAAACAAAAGACTTGTACATAGAAAACTATAAAACACTACTGAAAGCAATCAAAGAGGACACTAATAGATGGAGAAATATACCATGTTCATGGATTGGAAGAATAAATATTGTAAAAATGAGTATACTACCCAAAGTAATTTATACATTCAATGCAATCCCTATCAAGCTACCAAAGATATTTTTCACAGAACTAGAACAAATAATCTCACAATTTGTATGGAAATACAAAAAACCTCGAATAGCCAAAGCAATCTTGAGGAAGAAAAATGGAACTTGGGGAATTAACCTGCCGGACTTCAGGCTCTACTACAAAGCCACAGTCATCAAGACAGTATGGTACTGGCATAAAGACAGAAATATAGATCAATGGAACAAAATAGAAATCCCAGAGATAAATCCACGCATCTATGGACACCTCATCTTTGACAAAGGAGGCAAGAATATAAAATGGAGAAAAGACAGTCTCTTTAACAAGTGGTGCTGGGAAAACTGGTCAGCCACTTGTAAAAGAATGAAACTAGAACACTTCCTAACACCATACAACAAAATAAACTCAAAATGGATTAGAGAGCTAAATGTAAGACCTGAAACTATAAAACTCCTAGAGGAGAACGTAGGCAAAACACTCTCCGACATAAATCACAGCAGGATCCTCCATGACCCACCTCCCAGAATATTGGAAATAAAAGCAAAAATAAGCAAATGGGACCTAATTAAAATCAAAAGCTTCTGCACAACAAAGGAAACTATAAGTAAGGTGAAAAGACAGCCTTCAGAATGGGAGAAAATAATAGCAAATGAAGCAACTGATAAAGGATTAATATCCAAATTATACAAGCAACTCCTGCAGCTCAATTCCAGAAAAATAAATGACCCAATCAAAAAATGGGCCAAAGAACTAAACAGACATTTCTCCAAAGAAGACATAAAGATGGCTAACAAACACATGAAAAAATGCTCAACATCCCTCATAATCAGAGAGATGCAAATCAAAACCACAATGAGATACCATTTCACACCAGTCAGAATGGCTGCTATCCAAAAGTCTACATGCAATAAATGCTGGAGAGGATGTGGAGAGAAAGGAACCCTCTTACACTGTTGGTGGGAATGCAAACTAGTACAGCCACTATGGAGAACAGTGTGGAGATTCCTCAAAAAATTGGAAATAGAACTGCCATATGATCCAGCAATCGCACTCCTGGGCATACACACCGAGGAAACCAGAATTGAAAGAGACACGTGTACTCCAATGTTCATTGCAGCACTGTTTATAATAGCCAGGGCATGGAAGCAACCTAGATGTCCATCTGCAGACGAATGGATAAGAAAGCTTTGGTACATATACACAATGGAGTATTATTCAGCCATTAAAAAGAATACATTTGAATCAGTTCTAATGAGGTGGATGAAACTGGAGCCTATTATACAGAGTGAAGTAAGCCAGAAAGAAAAACACCAATACAGTATACTAACGCATATATATGGAATTTAGAAAGATGCAAATGATAACCCTGTATACGAGACAGCAAAAGAGACACAGATGTATAGAACAGTCTTTGGGACTCTGTGGGAGAGGGTGAGGGTGGGATGATTTGGGAGAATGGCATTGAAACACGTATGTTGTCATATGTGAAACGAATCACTAGTTCAGGGTCAATGCATGTTATAGGATGCTCGGGGCTGGCATGCGGGGATGACCCAGAGGGAGGATAAAGGGAGGAGGGAGGTGGGAGGGCGGTTCAGGAGGGGGAACTTATGTAAACCGGGGGCAAATTCATATCAATGTATGGTAAAACCAACCATTATAATATTGTAAAATAATTTGCCTCCAATAAAAATAAATTAATTACCTAAAAAAAAAAAAAAAAACCCTCCAGAAGGTGGGAATAGAAGGAACATACCTCAACATAATAAAAGCTATATATGACAAATCCACAGCAAACATCCTCAATGGTGAAAAACTGAAAGCATTTCCCCTAAAGTCAGGAACAAGACAAGGGTGCCACTCTCACCACTAGTATTCAACATAGTTCTGGAAGTTTTGGCCACAGCAATCAGAGCAGAAAAAGACATAAAAGGAATCCAAATTGGAAAAGAAGAAGTAAAACATTCACTGTTCGCTGATGACAGGATCCTCTACACAGAAAAGCCTAAAGACTCTACCAGAAAACTACTAGAGATAATCAATGAATACAGTAATGTTGCAAGATATACAATCAACACAGAGAAATCCCTTGCATTCCTATACAATAATAATGAGAAAATAGAAAGAGAAATCAAGGAAATTATTTCATTCACTCTTGCAACGAAAAGAATTAAATACTTAGGAATATATCTACCTAATCCTGGGTATTCATTGGAAGGACTGATGCTAAAGCTGAAACTCCAATACTTCGGCCACCTCATGCAAAGAGTTGACTCACTGGAAAAGACTCTGATGCTGGGAAAGGTTGGGGGCAGGAGGAGAAGGGGACGACAGAGAATGAGAGGGCTGGATGGCATCACCGACTCTGTGGACAAGAGTTTGAGTGAACTCCGGGAGCTGGTGATGGACAGGGAAACCTGGCTTGCTGTGATTCATGGGGCCGCAGAGAGTCAGACACAACTGAGTGACTGAACTGAACTGAACTGAACTAAAGGAAACAAAAGACTTATACATAGAAAACTATAAAACACTAGTGAAAGTAATCAAAGAGGACACTTATAGATGGAGAAAGATACCATGTTCATGGATTGGAACAATAAACATTGTGAAAACAAGTATACTACTCAAAGTAATTTATATATTCAATGCAATCCTTATCAAGCTACCAACGATATTTTTCTCAGAGTTAGAACAAATAATCTCACTATTTGTATGGAAATACAAAAAAACCTAGAATAATCAAAGCAATCTTGAGAAAAAAGAATGGAACTGGGGGAATCAACCTGCCGGACTTCAGACTCTACCACAGAGCCACAGTCATCAAGACAGTATGGTACTTGCATAAAGACAGAAATATAGATCAATGGAGCAAGATAGAAAGCCAAGAGATAAATCCACGCACCTATGGACACCTTATCTTTGACAAAGGAGACAAGAATATAAAATGGAGAAAAGACAGTCTCTTTAACAAGTGGTGCTAGGAAAACTGATCAGCCACTTGTGAAAGAATGAAACTAGAACACTTCCTACACATCATACACAAAAATAAACTCAAATTGGATTAAAGATCTAAATGTTAAGGCCAGAAACTATAAAACTCCTAGAGGAGAACATAAGCAAAACAGTCTCCGACATAAATCACAGCAGGATCCTCCATGACCCACCTCCCATAATATTGGAAATAAAAGCAAAAATAAACAAATGGGACCTAATTAAAATCAAAAGCTTCTGCACAGCAAAGGAAACTATAAGCAAGGTGAAAAGACAGCCTTCACAGTGGGAGAAAATAATAGCAAATTAAAGAACTGACAAAGAATTAATCTCCAAAATATAAAAGCATCACCTTCAGCTCAACTCCAAAGAAACAACCGACCCAATCAAAAAATGGGCCAAAGAACTAAACAGACATTTCTCTAAAGAAGACATACAGGTGGCTAACAAACACATGGAAAATTGCTCAACATCCCTCATGATCAGAGAAGTGCAAATTAAAACCACAATGAGATACCATTTCACACCACTCAGAATGGCTGCTATCCAAAAGTCTACATGAAATAAATGCTGGAGAGGGTGTGGAGAGAAGGGAACCCTCTTACACTGTTGGTGGGAATGCAAACTAGTACAGCCACTATGGAGAACAGTGTGGAGATTCCTCAAAAAACTGGAAATAGAACTGCCACATGATCCAGCAATCGCACTCCTGGGCATACACACCGAGGAAATCAGAATTGAAAGAGACACATGGACTCCAATGTTCATCGCAGCACTGTTTATTATAGTGAGGACAAGGAAGCAACCTAGATGTCCATCTGCAGATAAATGGATAAGAAAGCTTTGGTACATATACACAATGGAGTATTACTCAGCCATTACAAACAATGCATTTGAATCAGTTCTAATGAGGTGCATGAAACGGGAGCGTATTATACAGAGTGAAGTAAGCCAGAAAGAAAAACACCAGTACAGTATACTAACACATATATATCGCGTCTGTGCTGCCAGAGCCGTCGTCTCTTGTGTCCGCACTGCCAGAGCCGGTGTCTCTCGCTTCTGAAGCATGGCTGAGAGGAGCTACCCCACGTCCAAGGTAAGGTACAGCTGCACTTTGCTGGAGCAGCTCTGAAGAGATATTCCACGACCAAGGTAAGAGAAACCCAAATAAGATGGTAGGTATAGTGAGGGGGCATTTGAGGGCAGACACACTGAAATCATAATCACAGAAAATTAGTTGATCTGATAATATGGACCACAGCTATGTCTAAATCAATGAAAGCAAGCCATGCCATGTGGGCCATCAAAGATGGACGGGTCATGGTGGAGAGGTCTGACAGAATGTGGTCCACTGGAGAAGGGAATGGTAAACCACTTCAGTATACTTGCGTTGAGAACCCCATGAACATAATCAAAAGGCAAAATGATAGGGTACTGAATGAGGAATTCCCCAGGTCGGTAGGAGCCCAGTATGCTACTGGAGATCAGTGGAGAAATAACTCCAGAAAGATTGAAGGGATGGAGCCAAACGAAACAAATAACCAGTTGTGTATGTGACTTGTGACAGAAGCAAGGTCCGATGCTGTAAAGAGCAATATTGCATAGGAACATGGAATGTTAGGTCCATGAATCAAGGCAAATTTGAAGTGGTCAAACAGGAGATGACAAGAATGAACGCTGACATTATAGGAATCAGTGAACTAAAATGGACTGGAATGGGTGAATTTAACTCAGATGACCATTATATATACTACTGTGGGCAGGAATCCCTTAGAAGAAATGGAATAGTCATCATGGTCAACAAAAAGTCCGAAATGCAGTACTTGGATGCAATCTTAAAAACGACAGAATGATTTCTGTTCGTTTCCAAGGCAAACCATTCAATATTACAGTAATACAGGCTTATGTCCCAACAAGTAACACTGAAGAAGCCAAAGTTGAACAGTTCTATGAAGACCTGCAAGACCTTTTAGAACTAACAACCAAAAAAGATATCCCTTTCATTACAGGAGACTGGAATGCAAATGTAGGAAGTCAAGAAACCCCTGGAGTAACAGGAAAATTTGGACTTGGAGCATGAAATGAAGCAAGCAAGGGTAATAGAGTTTTGCCAAGAGAACGAACTGGTCATAGCAAACACCCTCTTCCAACAACACAAGAGAAGACTCTACACATGGACATCACCAGATGGTCAACACCGAAATCAGATTGATTATATTCTTTGCAGCCAAAGATGGAGAAGCTGTATACAGTTAGCAAAAACAAGACCAGGAGCTGACTGTGGCTCAGATCATGAACTCCTTATTGCCAAATTCAGACTGAAATTGAAGAAAATAGGGGAAACCACTAGACCATTCAGATATGACCTAAATCAAATCGCTTATGGTTATACAGTGGAAGTGAGAAATAGATTTAAGGGACTAGATCTGATAGATAGAGTGCCTGATGAACTATGGGCGGAGGTTGGTGACATTGTACAGGAGACAGGGACCAAGATCATCCCCATAGAAAAGAAATGCAAAAAAACAAAATGGCTGTATGAGGAGGCCTTATAAATAGCTGTGAAAAGAAGAGAAATGAAAAGCAAAGGATAAAAGGAAAGATATAAGCATTTGAATGCAGAGTTCCAAAGAATATCAAGGAGAGATAAGAAAGCCTTCCTCAGTGATCAATGCAAAGAATTAGAGGAAAACAACAGAATAGGAAAACCAGGAGATCTTTTCAAGAAAATTAGATATATCAAGGGAACATTTCATGCAAAGATGGGCTCGATAAAGGACAGAAATGGTATGGACCTAACAGAAGCAGAAGATATTAAGAAGAGATGGCAAGAATACACAGAAGAACTGTACAAAAAAGATCTTCATGCCGAACATAAACATGATGGAGTGATCACTCACCTGGAGCCAGGCATCTTGGAATGTGAAGTCAAGTGGGCCTTAGAGAACATCACTATGAACAAAGCTAGTGGAGATGATGGAATTCCAGTTGAGCTATTTCAAATCCTAAAAGGTGATGCTGTGAAAGTGCTGCGCTTAATATGCCAGCAAATTTGGAAAACTCAGCAGTGGCCACAGGACTGAAAAAGGTCAGTCTTCATTCCAATCCCAAAGAAATGCAATGCCAAAGAATAATCAAACTACCGCACAATTGCACTCATCTCACACGCTAGTAAAGTCATGCTCGAAATTCTCAAAGGCAGGCTTCAGCAATATGTGAACCGTGAACTTCCAGATGTTCAAGCAGGTTTTAGAAAAGGCAGAGGAACCAGAGATCAAATTGCCAACATCTGCTGGATCATGGTGAAAGCAAGAGATCTCCATAAAAACATCTATTTCTGCTTCATTGATTATGCCAAAGCTTTTGACTGTGTGGATCACAGTAAAATGTGGAAAATTCTGAAACTGATGGGAATACCAGACCACCTGACCTGCCTCTTGAGAAGCCTGTATGCAGGTCAGGAAGCAACAGTTAGAACTGGACATGGAACAGCAGACTGGTTCCAAATAGGAAAAGGAGTACGCCAAGGTTGTATATTGTCACCCTGCTTATTTAACTTCTATGCAGAGTACATCATGAGGAACGCTGGTCTGGAAGAAGCACAAGCTGGAATTAAGATTGCCGGGAGAAATATCAATAACCTCAGATATGCAGATTACACCACCCTTATGGCAGAAAGTGAAGAGGAACTCAAAAACCTCTTGATGAAAGTGAAAGAGAAGAGTGAAAAGGTTTGTTTGAAGCTCAACATTCAGAAAATGAAGATCATGTCATCTGGTCCCATCACTTCATGGGAAATAGATGGGGAAACAGTGGAAACAGTGTCAGACTTTGTTTTTTTGGGCTTCAAAGTCACTGCAGATGCTGATTGCAGCCATGAAATTAAAAGACACTTACTCCTTGGAAGGAAAGTTTTGACCAACCTAGATAGCATATTAAAAAGCAGAGATAGTACTTTGCCAACAAAGTCCATCTTGTCAAGGCTATGGTTTTTCCCGTGGTCATGTATGGATGTGAGAGTTGGACGGTGAAGAAAGCTGATCACCGTAGAATTGATGCTTTTGAACTGTGGTGCTGGAGAAGCCTCTTGAGAGTCCCTTGGACTGCAAGGAGATCCAACCAGTCCATGCTAAAGGAGATCAGTCCTGGGTGTTCATTGGAAGGACTGATACTAAAGCTGAAATTCCAATACTTTGGCCACCTCATGCGACGAGTTGACTCAATGGAAATGTCTCTGATGATGGGAGGGGTTGGGGGCGGAAGGAGACTGGGACGACAGAGAATGAGATGGCTGGATGGCATCAATGACTCGATGAACATGAGTTTGAGTGAACTCCGGGAGTTGGTGATGGACAGGGAGGCTTGGCTTGCTGTGATTCATGGGGTTGCTAAGAGTAAGACACGACTGAGTGACTGAACTGAAATGAACTGAAAGCATTTTGCATAGTATGATTTTGAAATGTGATGCTAGAGGAAATTCTTGAGAGTCCTTTAGAGAGCAAGGAGATCAACTTAGTCAATCCTAAAAGAAAACAGTCCTGAATATTCATTGGAAGGGCTGATTCTGAAATTGAAGCTCCAATACTTTGACCACCTGATGCAAAGAGCCGACTCATTGGAAAAGACCCTGATCTTGGGGAAAATTGAAGGTAGGAGGAAAAGAGGGTGACAGAGAATGAGATGTTTGGGTGTCATCACTGACCCAGTGTTCATGATTTTGAGCAAGTTCTGGGAGATATTGAAGGACAGGGAAGCCTGGTGTACTACAGTCCATTGAGTTACAAAGAGTCAAACATGACTGAAAGATTGAACAACTGAACAACAACCCATAAAGAAGGCTGAGCAGCAAAGAATTGACGCCTTTAAATTGTGGTGTTGGAGAAGACTTGAGAGTCTCTTGTATGGCAAGGAAATCAAATAAGTCAATCCTAAAGGAAACCAATCCTGAATATTCATTGGAGGGACTAATGCTGAAGCTGAAACTCTAATATTTTGGCCACCAGATGTGAAGAGGTGAGTCATTGCAAAATACCCTGATGATGGTAAAGATTGAAAGCAAAAGGAGAGGAAGGAGGCAGAGGACTGAATGGATAGATAGCATCACTGACTCAATGAACATGAATCTGAGCAAACTTTGGAGGATAGCGAAGAACAGAGAAGCTTCGTGTACTTCAGTCCATGGGGTTGTTAAGAGTCAGACCCAACTTAGTGACTAAACAACAACACCCAAGGCAGTATATGGATCAATACAGTCCCTATCAAATAATCAGTGGCATTTTTCACAAGCTAGAACAAAAATGTGAATGAGAACACAAAATACATCAAATAACCAAAAGAATATTGAGAAAGAAGAATGGAGTTAGAGGAATCACTCTTCCTGACTTAAGACTTCCCTATACTAACAAGCTACAGGAATCAAAGTAGTATGGTACTGACACAAGAACAGAAGTACAGAAAAATGGAGCAGGACATAAATAGAGTCAAATCCTTACAGTCAATCATCAACAAAGGAGGCAAGAATATACAATCGAGAAGACAGTCACTTCAATAACTAGTCATGGGAAACCTGGACAGCTACATGTAGAAAAATGAAATTATAACATTCTCTAACGTCACAGTCAAAAAATAAACCAGACATAGATCTGAGTGAAGTTAAGTCAGACAAGGAAAGACAGATATATGATATCACTTGTATGTGGAATCTACTAAAAAGGCAAAAATGAACTTATTTACAAAACAGTAGTCACAGATGTAGGGAGAAAAAACAAAACAAAACAACTTATGATCAGTTCTGTTCAGTTCAGTTCAGTCGCTCAGTCATGTCTGACTCTTTGCGACCCCATGAATCACAGCACACCAGGCCTCCCTGTCCATCACCAAACTCCCAGAGTTCACTCAACGTCATGTCCATCGAGTTGGTGATGCCATCCAGCCATCTCATCCTCTGTCGTCCCCTTCTCCTCTTGTCTCCAATCCTTCCCAGCATCAGAGTCTTTTTCAATGAGTCAACTCTTCACATGATGTGGCCAAAGTATGGGAGTTTCAACTTTAGCATTAGTCCTTCCAATAAACACCCAGGACTGATCTCCTTTAGAATGGACTGGTTGGATCTCCTTGCAGTCCAAGGGACTCTCAAGAGTCTTCTCCAACACCACAGTTCGATGCATGATACAGGATACTCGGGGCTGGTGTACTGGGATGAACCAGAGGGATGGGATGGGGAGGCAAGCGGGAAGGGGGTTCAAGATGGGGAACACGTGTACACCTGCGGCAGATTCATGTCAATGTATGGCAAAACCAATACAATAATGTAAAGTAATTAGCCGCCAATTAAAATAAATAAATTAAAAAAAAAGAATAAGATAGATCTAAAAAATTTTTAGATCTCTCTTTAAATATTTTTATAGGAATACATTTGATTTACAATGTTGTGTTAGTTTCAGGTATATAGCAAAATGAATATTATATATACATAATATGCGTACACTATATAATTGAGATTTAATGTACTAAATGATGATTATTGTTAATAATACTATAGATTTCAGGTTTTCCCTTTGAAGTTTATTATTTTCATTTCTAATTAAAATACATACTTTAAAAGTACAAATGATTATTTGATAAATATATACATCCGTTCCGTTCCGTTCCGTCGCTCAGTCGTGTCCGACTCTTTGCAACCCCGTGGACTGTAGCCTACCAGGCTTCTCTGTCCATGGGATTCTCCAGGCAAGAATATTGGAGTGGGTTATCGTAATATATACATAGTGAAACGTTTATTATAGTCATGCTAACACACTCATCTCCTCACATTATTACCACAGGTTTTATGGGACCACCTGAAATCTACTGCAGATTTCCAGTGTTCACTGCACTATTACTAATTTTAGTCATTTGTTATTAAATGGCGTTGTAGATATTAAAATTCTCTTATCCTATTCTGCTCACCATGGGAATCAGAAACTTATGACAAAATTCAGTTCTTTGTAACCATTACTCTAAGCTGATGGTCATGAAAGGCAGTCAAGTCATGGTAGAAATATTCAAAACGTACTGTGATAAACTCAGCTTGACATGGAAAGCTTTCTCCTCTTCAGACCCAGATGGATAATACATAGTTAATAGTAATTCACAATTTCAACTCTTTCCTATCACCTAGTCTTTACTTTTATTTATTTTTTTAGTTATATTTTCATCTTTATTGTTTTTTTTTATTACAATAATTTCCAAAATACTCTGAATTTGCAGTTTTGATTTCTTCCACAAACTAATCATTACTTTGGAAGGTTTCATACTCTTCTGAAAGTATTTTACATTTTGCCATTAGTAAAACTCATGGCACATTTTGGTGAGAGAAGTATGGGACAATCTAAAATACTGGAGAATATTCTGACTTATTTCATTTAATTTTAGATTCTATACTATTATGTTATTGAACATATAAAGGGATTGACCTTTGAATTCTGATTTCTGAATAATCAATTTTTTCTTTTAGATTTTATTTTGAAGTTTCATCAGTTCAGTCTCTCAGTCATGTCTGACTCTTTGCCACCCCATGGACTGCAGTGTGCCAGGTTTCCCTGTCCATCACCAGCTCCCAGAGCCTGCACAAATTCACGTCCATCAAGCCAGTGATGCCATCCAACTGTCTCATTCTCTGGTGTCCCCTTCTCTTCCTGCCTTCAATCTTTCCCAGAATTAAGGTATTTTCCAATGAGTCAGTTCTTCACATCAGGTGGCTAAAGTTTTGAAGTTTTAGTTTCAGCATCAGTCCTTTCAATGAATATTCAGGACTGATTTCCTTTAGGAATGACTGGTTTGATCTCCTTGCAGTCCAAGGGAGTCTCAAGAGTCTTCTCCAACACCATAGTTCAAAAGCATCAATTCTTTGGTGCCCAGTTTTCTTTATGGTCCAATTCTCATATCCATACATGACTACTGGAAAAAACCATAGCTTTAACTAGACAGAATTTGTCAGTAAAGTAATGTCTCTACTTTTTAATATGCTGTCTAGGTTGGTCATAGCTTTTCTTCCAAGGAGTCAGTGTCTTAATTTCATGGTTGCAGTCACAATCTTCAGTGATTTTGGAGTCAAAGGAAATAAAGTCTCCTACTGTTTCCATTGTTTCCTTGTCTATTTGCCATGAAGTGATGGGACCAGATGCAGTGATCTTAGTTTTCTGAATGTTGCATTTTAAGCCAGCTTTTTCACTCTTCTCTTTCACCTTCATCAAGACACTTTTTAGTTCCTCTTCACTTCCTGCCATTCAGGTGGTTTCATGTGTGTATCTGAGGTTACTGATATTTTTCCCTGAGTCTTGATTTCAGCTCATGATTCATCCACCCCAGCATTTCATACTTACTTTTCACATAAGTTAAATAAGCAGGGTGAAAATATGCAGCCTTGGTGTACTTCTCTCCCAGTTTTTAATGAGTCCATTTTTCCATGTCTCGTTCTAACTGTTGCTTCTTGACCTGGATACAGGTTTCACAGGAGGCAGGTACAGTGGTCTGGTATTCCTATCCCTTTAAGAATTTTCACAGTTTTTAGTGATCCACATAGTCAAAGACTTTAGCGTAGTCAATGAAATAGATCTAGATTCTTTTTTTTTTTTTTTTCCTGGAATTATCTTGCTTTTTCTATGATCCAATGGATGCTGGCAATTTGATCTCTGGCCCCTCTGCCTTTTCTAAACCCAGCTTGTATATATGGAATTTCTCGGCTTAACTCTTGTTGAAGCCTAACTTGAAGGATTTTGAGCATTACCTTGTTAGCATGTGAAGTGGTCGTAATTGTGTGGTAGTTTGAACATTGTTCATCGTTGCCCTTCTTTGGGATCAGAAAGAAAACTTTTCCAGATCTGTGGCCGTTGCTGAGTTTTCCAAATTTTCTGGCATATTGAGTGAATCACTTTAACAGTATCATCTTTTTAGGATTTGAAAGAGCTCTCCTGAAATTCCACCATCTCCACTAGCTTTGTTCATAGTAATGATTGCTAAGCACACTTGGTTTCACTGCCAGGATGTCTGGCTCTAGGTGAATAAACACACCATCGTAGCTATCTCGGGTCATTAAGAGTTTTTTGTACAGTTTTCTCCTTGTATTCCTTTCCCCTCTTCTTAATATCTTTTGCTTCTCTTAGGTCCTTGCTGTTTCTGCCCTTTATTGTGCCCATCTCTGTATGAAATGCGAAGAAAAAGATCTATCCACAGTGATACATAGGAGTATCTAATTCTTTTCAGTTGGCTTGTATTTTGTCATGTTTACTACCCTTTTAAACACCCACTTCCTTCTTTTCCAATGTTTTACTTTATCTAGTATGGCTCATTAGATTGTCATTGGATCATATCAGGATGCCTTTCTGTGGTTGAAAACTGGAGGTGTAGTAAATGATTTAGCTGTTTTGACATAATATTTCATTGATACTTGACAATGGAGCCTGAATGAAAGACCAAATTTATATTGTGTGCACAAGACATAAACCAGTAAATGGTGATAATTTCCTGCTTTCAGTATATACTATGTAATTATAAGAACACAGTGAAGAAAATATAGGCTCCTATTAAAACAGACAGGACATAACCTAACAATAAATTCAAAGGTGAAATATATTGCCTACAAAAAATATAATTGTCAATTCTATCACTGGAAAATATCTTGTTAGAAAAATTCAAGCAAACAAATGTGGGGGAAAAAAAGCAACCAAATAAAGAAAACTCCAAATAACATAACAGGCAAATAGATTTTCTTGACAATGGTATGCTGAAATTTCCAGTTATTTTTTTTTTAATATCATCAGTATAAATCTGATTGCTAAAAAAGAGGTGAGAAACTAGAACATACTATTCTAAAAATTTGAGTCTTTTAGTAAATTAAAAATTATATCAAGCCAGAGATCCAAAAATTGTGGTGATGTTCACTTTCTTCATGTGTTTAATACAAGAACTAGTATTAGTTTTGGTTTCAGCTTCTGGAAAGCAGCATCTTGGTGCTAAAATTATCAGATGTTAGGACTATAGTCCCTCTAATAAAATTCTGAATCATGCAGTCTTCCACTGAAGAAAAAGTTCTCTGTAGACATTGTTTTAATGGTCAAATGAACAGAGCACCATCAAGCTCAGCAGTTCTCATGGGAGACACCATGGAGTCTAGGAGACCCAGTGATTTTTCATATGGTCAGTGAGGTTTAAATATTTTTAATGATGATACTAAAATATTATTTGACTTTTTTCACTGCATTTACATTTGCACTGATGATCTAACGACAATGGTGGAGAAAACTACTGATAAATAAAAATAGTAGTACCAATAGGTATGCTGCTTACTATATGCTGTATGGTGCAGCAGTAAAGAATCACTGCAATGCAGGAGCTTCAGGAGACATAGATTCAATCCCTGGGTTTAGAAGATCCTTTGGGGGAAGGCATGGCAACCCACTCCAGTATTCTTGCCTGGAGAATCCCATGGGCAGAGGAGTCTGGCAGGCTACAGTCCATAAGGTGGCAGTTAGACACAACTGAATTGGCTTAGCACACACGCATGTGTATATACTGTATACTACATATTAAATCACTTCAGTCATGTCCACTCGTTGTGCCTCTGTGGACTGTAGCCTGCCAGGCTTCTCTGTCCATGGGATTCTCTAGGCAAGAATGCTGGAGTGGATCACCATTTCCCTCTCCAGGGGATTTTCCCTACCCAGGGATTGAACTTGAATATTTTACATCTCCTGCATTGAAAAGTGGGTTCTTTACCACTAGTGCCACCTGGGAAGGTACATACTATATAGTAACAAGTATAATTTTTCCAGTAGTCATGTATGGATGCATGAGTTGGACCATAAAGAAGACTGAGTGCCAAAGAATTGATGCTTTCGAATTATGGTGATGGAGAAGACTCTTGAGAGTACCTTGGACAGCAGGGAGATCAAATCAGTCAAACCTAAAGGAAATCAACCTTAAATATTTATTGGAAGTTCTGATGCTGATGCTGAAGCTCCAAAACATTCGCCACATGATGCAAACAGCTGACCTACTTGAAAAGACCTGATGCTGGAAGAGAATAAGGGTAAGAGGAGAAGAGGGTGACAGAGGATGAGATAATTGGATGGCATCATTGACTCAGTGTACCTGAGTTTGAACAAACTCCTGGACATAGTGAAGGATAAGGGAACCTGGAAAGCTGCAGTCCATGGGGATACAAAGAGCCGGACATGACTTAGTGAGCAACAACAATAGTGTTTATTTTCAGTTAAAAATTCCTAATTTCATCTGAGTGTATTTGAGGCTGAGGCAAAATTGTTATTTTTTACACTTACAAAGTGTAAGTGTAACAAACAAAATGAAGAGGAACTCAAAAGCCTCTTGATGAAAGTGAAAGAGGAGAGTGAAAAGGTTGGCTTGAAGCTCGACATTCAGAAAACAAAGATCATGGCATCTGGTCCCATCACTTCATGGGAAAGAGATGGAAAAACAGTGGAAACAGTGTCAGACTTAATTTTTTTGGGCTCCAAAATCACTGCAGATGCTGATTGCAGCCATGAAATTAAAAGACGCTTACTCCTTGGAAGGAAAGTTATGACCAACCTAGATAGCATATTAAAAAGCAGAGACATTACTTTGCAAACCAAGGTCCGTCTAGTCAAGGCTATGGTTTTTCCCATGGTCATGTATGGATGTGAGAGTTGGACTGTGAAGAAAGCTGATCACCGAAGAATTGATGCTTTTGAATTGTGGTGCTGGAGAAGACTCTCGAGAGTCCCTTGTACTGCAAGGAGATCCAACCAGTCTATTATAAAGGAGATCATTGGAAGGACTGATGCTAAAGCTGAAACTCCAATATTTTGCCCACCTCGTGCAAAGAATTTATTCACTGGAAAAGACTCTGATGCTGGGAAAGATTGGGGGTGGGAGGAGAAGGGGACGACAGAGAATGAGATGTCTGGATGGCATCACCGACTCGATGGAGGTGGGTTTGAGTGAACTCAGGGAGTTGGTGATGGACAGGGAGGCCTGGCGTGTTGTGATTCATGCGGTCGCAGAATCGGACACAACTGAGCGACTGAACTGAACTGATGTATTTAGAGGTAGATTCACTAGAAACTGTGGTATGGTCTGTAGACTGATGACTGAACAAGACATATCTCTTCCCTAAAGGGGTTTCTAATGTCGGCCAGTGGGTAAAGATGGAAAGCAATATTTATAATGGAACATGACCATGTGTTTCATTAAGATACTGACTTGATTTGCCCCCTTCACTGCTTTATTCCTGGTACACAATCTTAGAATAGATGTTACATTATATTGTAGGAGGGGCTTCCCTGGTGGCTCAGAGGTTAAAGCGTCTGCCTCCAATGCGGGAGACCCGGGTTCAATCCCTGGGTCGGGAAGATCCCCTGGAGAAGGAAACGGTAACCCACTCCAGTATTCTTGCCTGGAGAATCCCATGGACGGAGAAGCCTGGTAGGCTACAGTCCACAGGGTCGCAAAGAGTTGGACACAACTAAGCGACCGAACGGAACGGAACGGAATGGATGTACACGGCAATAGTCTATAAAACTCATTTAGAAATGGGAAAACTTATCAGCATTTAAGTCCAAATGCCCTAGGACTTAAGCTACATACTTCATCTGAGTCCTGTGACAATCCTGTGAGCTCTGTGCCTTTTAAATATTTTGTCTATTTAAGTTTCCTTTTCCCTATAATTACCTGTGCATCTCTTCGATTAGGTATTTGAAAATCCTACATGAAAGGTAATATTATCATTTTAAAGGATCTTCCCATGATGTGGCTGAAACAGACCTCATAAGATTTCAAGGGCATTAAGAAAACCTCAAATACAAACAAAAGCTTTTCTCTTCTGGCTTGTTAATACCAGAAATCCTCTGCTCTGAGATTTATTCTTCTGGATGAAGACTTTTAGCTTATTGAAGTGTAAATACCCCAAGAGAGAAACATATTAAAGTATCAAGCATTTAAAAGCTTGCTATAATTGCTTTCATCAGACCTTTCCTAGAGAGACTGAATTAATGGGTAGGAATTCATGAAGTGCAGGATAATTGGGTTGCAAGACCTGGGAGGAAGGAAGGGGAGAAGAGAGACAGAGGATGCCCAGAACTGCCAGCTGGGAGGCTGGCCCTGCCACAGGGACTGCTGCTGTCTGTGATCCAGCTTTTCTAGTCTGGTGGGATGGGGTAACATCTGTGCTGGGGTTTGTCAGAGTCCCACAGGTGCAGAAATCTAGTTTATTAGAAGTAGATTTGTAAATACAGAGAAAAGCAACTGGCAGTTCGAGCCCCAGAGATCAGCAGCAGTAACGAAATCAGCAAAGGCCTGCCTGAACGGTGTTTTTATTTCTGGCAGAGGGCAGCCATTAAAACAGCTAAAAAAAAAAACCAAAAATCTTCCAAAAAATTCAGTTCAGTATGAGGATTGTTTGATATGTTTAAAAATAAAAAATTAGTCCAATATTCACAATATGGTAGCAATATCCTGATTTATCTGAGCAACTTTTGACAGGAATAGAAGCAAATAGATTTCATGTCAGATGCAAACAATCACATATTCTTTCCTGAAAAGTATAAATTAAATCACCATTTTATAAATTGGGTATCAAGATGGGGGAGGAGTAGGAAGCAGAGTTTATTTTCCTCAACAGAAACATTGAAAACACATTTACAAGTGGAACAATTCACACAGAACGGCTACTGAGCACTGACACAAGACTTCAGACACCCGAAAAGACAAGGAAACCTTCAAATAACTGGGTATGGCAAAAGAAAAAAAAAAAGGAAGGAATGGGGACAGGGCTTGTACCCTGGGGAGGGCAGGTTCACACACCTTGGGAGAAATTAGACTGGATGAAGGGAGAGTTCTGTATTCCAGGAGGAAAGAGCAGAAGCTGGTTTGTGGAAGGTGAAAGAGACAGTAGCCTGCACCAAGGCCTGGCATTGACCCCCTGTGCACCCCACCCTGAGACACTCCTCTGTTGGTGAGGATTGGGGTCAGGTGCTAAAGCTCAGACTGAGAAGCTAAGTCCCAAGAAGAGGACCAGGGTTAGATGCAGAAATAATCTGAAGGGATTGGATAGTGGCAACTGAGGATGTAACTAGGAAAAAGCCTGGGCCCACAAAGAAGCAAGGCACCAATATCAGGTGGTGCTTAAGAGAGGGGTGGGACTCCCATAAGATCTCTTATGTCTGTGATTGCTCCCAGGCAACAGGACACTGCCTACAGCAGGGGTTCCCCAACTCCTAGGCCATGGACTGGTACCCGTCAGGGGCCTGTTGGGAACCAGGCCACACAGCAGGAGATGTCTGGTAGGTGAGCAAGCAAAGCTTCATTTCTATTTACAGCCATAACCCATCACTTGTATTACCACCTGAACTCATCTCTCAGATCACAGGTAGCATTAGATTCTTACAGGTGTGTGAACACTTCTGTGAACTGTCCATGTGAGGGATCTAGGTTGCATGCTCCTTGTGAGAATCGAATGCTTGATGATCTGAGGTGGAGCTGAGCTGGTGATGGCATTACTCAGGAGCAGTTACAAATACAGATTATCATTAGCAGAGAGATTTGACTGCATGGAGACCATAATAAATCAACCACTTTCAGATTTACCAAAGCCCTATCAGTGAGTGGCAAGTGAAAATTAAGCTGCATCTAGTGGCAGGTTTTAAGTCAGAATCCAACATTTATTTTAGTCTGCACATGGCCTGCCCATTATTGATTTTGCCACTTCAATCTGTGCTTGTTTCTTGCACTGTGCACTTGCCTCCAACACAGTTTTGGTAAACTCACAAGGCAGCCCTAGCCAAAATGAATTAAAAAAAAAAAAAGTTATTGGAGAGCTCCTTGGAAAGGGAGGAAATACGCAATGATGAAACAGAAAACTCTAAGACTGCCAACAAGAAGATGGATGTAAAAGAAAATACCAAGAGTCCTACTTAAAATTACTGATTCATGTTTGACGACTGGCTATCCAACTAAAACATGAAATCTTGAAAACTGCTTTACCATATGGATATCAAGCATTCTCCATTAAAATAAAAGCTTTGGAGTTTTTCAAAAGAAAATAATGTTAACATGAAGAACAGAAGCAATTGTTGAAGGCCACCACTTCATCAAATATGTCTGCAATAAGAGCATTATTTTCAATGGCTAATTGCATTGTTAAAGTTAAGAAAGTGAAAGTGGTGTCCAATTCTTTGCGACCCCATGGACTATACATTCCATGGAATTCTCCAGACCAGAATACTGGAGTGGGTAGATTTTCCCTTCTCCAGAGGATCTTCCCAATCCAGGGATTGAACCCAGGTCTCCCGCATTGCAGGCATATTCTTTACTAGCTGAGCCATAAGGGAAGCCCAAGTATACTAGAGTGGGTAACCTATCCTTTCTCAAGGGGATCTTTTCAACCCAGGAATCGAACCAGGTTCTCCTGCATTGCAGGCAGATTCTTTACCAACTGAGCAATGAGGGAAGCTCTTTACTATCGCTGAAGAGTTGATCCTACCTTCTGCTAAGGACATTTGCCTTGAACTTTTAAGAGAAACTGTAGTTCAAAAAGTGGCACTTGTTTCTCTTCCAGCTAGCGCCATTAACTAGATGAATTTATTAAATAGCAGAGGATATTGAGGCACAACTGCTAGAGATGATTAATGAGTCATCATTGTATCCAATCCAGGTTGACAAATTTCCTAATGTTGACAACAAATGCTTGCTTTTGTGTGATATATTTTTCAGGAAGATGTGCATGAGCATACATTGTGTATATTTTTGTTGCCAACCAATAATACAGTGGCAGAACTATTCAAGTCTTTGAATGATTACATATAAGGGAACCTGAATTGGTCTTTTTGTGTCATTATATGCAGGAACAGAGTAGATGCTGTGACTGGATGGCCTTCCAGTTTTAGTACTCGGGTCATAGAGGTCTCTTCTGAATATGAGACTACACACTGTGTCATCCACGGAGAAGTGCTGGCTAGCTGAAAAATGTCACTCAAACTTAACATTTTGCAGGATGAGATTAAAATTATCAATCACATTAAAGCACATCCCCTTAACACACATCTGTTCACCCAGCTCTGTGAGGAGATGGACACAGAGCACACACATCTTCTCTTACACACAGAAGTGAGATGGCTTCTAAAGGTAGGTCGCTAGTTAAAGTTTTTGAGTTATAAGGGTTGTTCCAGAGGTTTCTTAAAAAAAAAATAGTCATCACTGGCAGCACATTTCAATAACACAAGAATGGGTCACAAAACTTTCTTCCTTGTGTGATATATTCAACCTGCTCAACAAATTCAGTCTGTCACTTCAGGATAAAATGACAACTGTGTTCAAGTCAGCAGATTAAGTGGCTTCACTCAAAGTTAAACTAAAATTATGGGGATGATGAGTGATCGTTGAGATTTTTAACACGTTTCAAGTAATAACAGATTTTAAAAGAGACTGAATCAGTGCCTTCTTTCTCCTAGCTTGTGCATAGTCTCAGATTTCAAAAGAGTTTGCGCACCACTTCCTAATCACAAAAGACCTTAAAGTGGGAAAGAATGGATCTGTGACCTGTTTGTGAACAAGCCAAGTAAATCAAATTTTTCTGTGCTAGAAAAGGATCAACTACTGGAGATCACAAAAGATGGTGGCCTTAAAAGTATGACTGAGACAACTTCAAACTCTTCATACATTATGAATTAAAATCAGGGTGAAATATCTTACTGCTACTGCTGCTTAGTCGCTTCAGTCATGTCCGACTCTGTGCGACCCCATAGACGGCAGCCCACCAGGCTCCCCCGTCCTTGGGATTGGACTGCCACAAATGTACTGAAAATCCTTCTTCCATTTCCAATATAACAGGATTTTCTACAGTGACAGTAACCAAAATGAGATTACAGGGTAGACTGAACCTAAACAACATACTTTGTGTATCTCTGTCTCCCATCATCCCCAAATGGGACCATCAAGTTACAGGAAAAACTCAGGGCTCTCACTGATTCTACATTATGGTGAGTTGTATAATGATTTCCTTATATATATATATATATATATCACAATGTAGTAATAATGAAATAAAGTGCAAAATGGAACTTCTCAGGTGACACTAGTGTTAAAGAACTCATCTGCCATTTCAGGAGACATAAGAGGAAATCAGTCCTGAATATTCATTAGAAGTGAAGTAGCTCAGTCGTGTCTGACTCTTTACAACCCAGTGGACTGTAGACTACCAGGCTCCTCTGTCCATGGGATTCTCCAAGCAAGAATACTGGAGTGGGTTGCCATTTCCTTCTCCAGGGGATCTTCCTGACCCAGGGATTAAACCCAGTTCTCCCACATTGCAGGCAGGTGCTTTAACCTCTGAGCCACCAGGGAAGCCCTTCATTGGAAGGACTGATGCTAAAGCTGAAACTTGAATACTTTGGCCACCTGATGCGAAGAACTGACTCATTGGAAAAGACCCTGATGCTGGGAAAGATTGAAGGCGCGAGGAGAAGGGGATGACAGAGGATGAGATGGTTGGATGGCATCACTGAGCTGATGGACATGAGTTTGAGCAAGCTCTGGGTGTTGGTGATGACAGGGAAGCCTGGTTTGAGGCAGTCCATGTGATCACATAAGAGTCAGACATGATTGAGCAACTGAACTGACTGACTGAAGACACTGGGGTTCAATCCCTGGGTTGGGAGGATCTTCTGGAGGAGGGCGTGACAACTCACTCCAGGATTCTGGCTCTATTCTTGTCTGGAGAATTCCATGGAATAAGGAACCTGGTGGGCTACAGTCCATAGGGTTGCAAAGAGTTGGACACAATGGATGCATCTTAGCACAGCACAGCACAAATTGTACAGTAAGTGTCATGTGCTTGAATCATTCCAAAAACAGGCCTTTTCACTCTGGTCTGTGGAAAAAATTTCTTCTATGAAGTCAGTCCCTGGTACAAAAAATGATGAGGACCACTGGCCTACAAGAGCAGGAAAAAGTCACTGCTGCCATTTTGGACTCCAGAAACCAGCAAAGATTGCCTCTTCCAGAGCTGCGGGCATATGCCAAGACCCACCCTTTCTGATTTGGAAGGGCAGAGACAGCTTCCTGCTAGGAATTCTACCAGCAGACCCCAGGACCTACCCACGATATCCTTGGAGGGAAAAAAATGAGCGTCCAATACTACAAAATCCAACAGTTGGTGCTGGGATGAGCCCCATTGTCCCAGGAGGGCTCTGATAGCTTCTGTGACTAGGAAATCCATCAGTGAGAGGCAGAATTCATCCTTCTATCTGAGCACCATTTGGATAACTTACCTCACTAGGAAATTTGAAAGTAAGTGATGGGATCCACTCTGCTGTCCTGGGAGGGTACAGGTAGCTTCCTTCACTAAGAAATCTTCTCAGGTGAGGGGCTGAACTCAAAGATGAGTCTCAGAAGCTGTTTAAGTGAGTAAGAAGAGATGAAATCTCTCCTTGTGTCTGCACAAACTACAGAATTGCACCTCTGCTGATGGCTTCCTAAATTTAGCACCTATGAAACATCTGAAGGGACAGCAATGGCACTCACAGCTCAGAAGGGTCTCACATTAGCATCTGTGGTTTTTTGTGCATGTACACCAAAGAGGTGGGCAAGAACAGAATCTGAGCTCCTGTATATCTCCCATGGTAGGTTCATGTGCATAACTACTGCAGTCCTGGGACCTGACATCCGTGTAACCTGGGACCTGATCTCAGTGGACCTGTGCCAGTGAGTGGCCTGAGAGTCACCACGGCCAATTGCTGACATATGCACAGCTACAGAGGGAACAAGAACAGTGCCAATAACAGTATAATTTGTGAGATCATACAACAGGTGAAAGGGAACACAGAAGATGACTTTCACAGGTGAACAGCTCCCGAGGAGAAATACGCAGTGGTTTCTCTCCCAGTGGTAGTGTTCCAGTTCCAACTTGCTTGTACCACAGATCGGAATAACATCCGAGAAACAGATCTACAGGCTTCTAATCAACAACTGGGTAGCAGATCCGTATCTGACAGGGCAGTGACGATCACAAAGCAAAGGGGAGGCCCCACACTGTATCTAGGGTAGGCGTTGTTCTCCACCCTATATCAAGGGGATACTGACACAAATTTCTGTACCAATCTCACCCACTAGGGTCAGACATGAGAAGCAAGAGGAATTACAATCCAGCAGCTTGCAGAAAGGAAACAAAAACATAGTAAATTTGATATAATGAGATGACAAGGAAATATGTTGTAGATGATGGAGAAAGTTAAAAACATATAAGAACAACTAACTGAAGAGGAGATAAGCATTCTATCCCCAAAATAATTGAGTAGTGATAGTAAAGATGATCCAAGATTTCAGAAAAGGAATGGAGGCAGAGATTAGGACGATAAAAGAGAAGTTTAACAAAACCTAGAAGGACTAATGGAGAAGGCAATGTCGCCACACTCCAATACTCTTGCCTGGAAAATCCCATGAACGGCAAAGCCTGGTAGGCTGCAGTCCATGGGGTCGGACGACTAAGCGACTTCACTTTCACTTTTCACTTGCATGCATTGGAGAAAGAAAGGAAACTCACTCCAGTGTTATTGCCTGGAGAATCCCAGGGACAGGGGAGCCTGGTGGGCTGCCATCTATGGGGTCGTACAGAGTCGGACACGACTGAAGTGACTTAGCAGCAGCAGCAGAAGGACTAAAGAACAAACAAACAGAGATGAACAAGAAATATGCAAAATGCACTAGAAGGAATCAATAGCAGAATAATAGAAGAATGGATAAGTGAACTGAAAGACATAATTGTGTATATCTCTACTGCAGGATAGGATAAATAAAAGGGATGAGGATAGAGCCAGAAACTGAAACGGAAAAATTAAAGCAAGAGAGAAGAGCAAAAGAGGAAAGGAAGAAAAGAGACCTATAAAAACAAACTCAGAACAATGAACAAAATGACAAGAGGAACATATATATTAATAATTTCCTTAAATGTAACCAGAGGAAATGTTCCATCCAAGAGACATACAGAGACAGAATGGATACAAAAGCAAGAGTTGTATATATGCTGTCTACAAGAGACGCATTTCAGACATTGGAACACATATAGACTGAAAGTGACGGGATGGAAAATGATATTCTACAAAAATGCAAATCAAAATAAAGCTGGAGTGCAATACTCATATCATAAACTGGACTTTAGATTAAGGACTGTTACAAGAGATAAGGAAGGATATTACATAATGATCAAGGGATCAATCCATGAATAATATGTAACAATTATGAATATTTATACACCCAACATAGGAGTGCCTCAATACATAAGGAAAATACTAACAGCCATAAAAGGAGAAATAGACAGTAACAAAATAATAGCAGGGGGCTTTAAAAGTCCACTTTTATCAATAGACAGATCATCCAGACAGACTCAATAAGGAAAGGCAGGCCTTAAAAGACACATTATATCGGATAGACTTAATTGATGTTTATAGAGCATGTCATTTAAAGCAGTAGAATAGGCATTTCTACTCAAGTGGATATGGAATATTCTCCAGAATTGATCACAACTAAGTCATAAAGTAAGACTAAGTAATTTTTTAATTGACATATTTCAAGCATTTTTTAACACAACTCTATAAAATTAGAAATCGACAAGAAAAACGAAACTACAAAAAACCCAAATACATGGAGGCTAAACATGGTTACTAAATAACCAAAGGATCACTGAATAAATCAGAGGAAGTTAAAAAATACCTGAAACAAAAACTCAATGACCCAAACCTTTGGGATGCACAAAAGTAGTTCTAAGAGGGAAATTTAGAGCAATAAAATCTAATGTCAAATAACAGCTCAAATAAACAACCAACTTCATACCTTAAGCAACCAGAGAAAGAAGAACAAAGACCAGAGTTAGTAGAAGGAAAGAAATCATAATTATCAGGGCAAAAATAAATAAAATAGAAAAAAAACAATAACACAGATAAATTAAACTAAAACCTGGTTCTTTGAAAACATAAACAAAATTGATAAACCTCTAGCCAGATTCATGAAGCAAAGGAGAGAGGGCTCAAATCAATAAAATTAGAAATGAAAAAGGAGAAGTTACAACAGACACCACAGTAACACACAGGATCATAAAAGAATACAATTACTACAAAAATTATATGCTAAAAATTAGATAACTTGGAAGAAATGGGCAAATTCTTAGAAAGATATAACCTTCAAGACTGTACCAGGAAGAAAAAGAAAATATGAGCAGACCAATAATGAAATAATGAATATAAAACTGTGATTTAAAAATTCCCAACAAACAGAAGTCCAGGACCAGATGGCTTTACAGGTGAGTTCTATTAAACATTTACAGAAGAGCTAACATATATTCTTCTCAAACTTTTCCAAAAATCTGCAGAGGAAAAACACATCCAAGCTCATTCTACAAGGCCACCATCATCCTGGTACCAAAACCAAGCAATGTACCACAAAAAAAGAAAATCGCAGGGCCATGTCACTGATGAAGACATACGCAAAAATTATCAACAAAATATTAGCAAGCAGAATCCAACAAAACATTAAAAGGTCATGCACCATGATCAAGTACGATTTATCCCAAAGATGCAAGAATTATTCAGTAACTGGAAATCAATCAATGGAATACACCATATTAGCAAATTGAATAATAAAATCCATATGATCATCTCAATAGAGTCATGAAAAGCTTTCAACAAAATTCAACAGACATTTATGCTAAATAAATCAATAAACTTTCCATAGAGGGAACCTACCTCAGTATAATAAAGGCCATGTACAACAAACTCATAGAAAACATGTTTCTCAATGGTGAAACATGAGGACCTTTTCTCTAAGGTCAGGAACAAGACACGGATGTCCACTCTCACCACTATTATCCAACAAAGTCTTGGATGTCCTGGCCATGGTGATCAGAGAAGAAAAAGAAATAAAAATAATCCAAATCTGAAAATAAGAAGTAAAACGGTCACTGTTTACAGATGACATGACACTATACATAGAAAATTCTAAAGATGCCACCAGAAAACTACGAGAACTCAACAGTGAATCTGGTAAAAGCTGCAGGTTACAAAATTAATACACAGTAATGTCTCTCATTCCTATATACTAACAACAAAAAAATCAGAAAGATAAATTAAGGAAACAATATTATTTACCATTACAGCAAGAAGAATAAAATACCTAAGACTAAACCTATCTAAGGAAGCAAACTTCCCTGGTGGCTCAGACGATAAAGGCATCTGTCTGCAGGAGACCTGGATTCGATCCCTGGGTTGGGAAGATCCCCTGGAGGAGGAAATGGCAACCCACTCCAGTATTCTTGCCTGGAAAATCCCATGGACAAAGGAGTCTGGCAGGCTACAGTCCATGGGGTCTCAAAGAGTCGGACAAGACTGAGTGACTTCACTTCACTTCACTTCAAAGAAGCAAAAGGTTTGTTAACAGGAATCATGATACTGATCAAAGAAATTAAAGATGACACAAGTAGTTGGATAGATATATCGTGTTCTTGGATTGGAAAAATCAATTTTGTGAAAAAGACTATGCTACCGAAGCAATATACAGATTCAATGCAATCCTCATCAAATTAACAATGACATTTTTTACAGAATTAGAACAAAACATTTTACAAATTGTATGTAAACACAAAAGACCCCAAATAGTCAAACCAACCTTAAGAAAGAAAAAGCTGGAGAAATCAGGCTTCCTGACTTCCAACTATCCTAAAAACCTACAGTAATCAAAATAATATGGTAATGACACAACATAGAAATACAGATCAATGGAACATATAGAAAGCCCAGAGTTACATCTACATTCCCATGGTCACTTAATCTATGACCAACGAGAAAGGCTATGCAATGAAAACGAGACAGTCTTTTTAATAAATGTTTCTGCGAAAGCTGTACAGCTACATGCAAAAGAATGAAACTAGAATATACCCTAATAGTACACACAAATATAAACTCAAAATGGATTAAAGACCTGAATGTAAGACCAGATACTATAAAACTCTTAGAGGAAAACATAGGCAGACCCCTCTTTGATAGAAATTGCGGTATGACCTTTTTATGATCCACCTCATAGAATAATGAAAAAAAATAAAATGAGACCTAATTAAACATAAAATCTTTTGCACAGCAAAGACAATGATAAATAGAACATAAAGGCAATCCTCAGAATGGGAGAAAATATTTGCAAATGAAGCAAATGACAACAGATTAATCTCTAAAATATAAAAACAGCATATGCAGCTCAATATAAAACAAACAACCCAATTAAAAAAGGATGGGAGATCTAAATAGACATTTCTCCAGAGATATACAGATAGTCAACAAACACATGAAAACATGTGCAGTATCACCAATTATTTGAGAAATGCAAATAAAAACTACTATGAGGTATCACCTTACACTGGTCGAAATGGTCATCATCAGAAAATTCAGAAACGATAAATGTTGAAGAGGCTGTGGGAGAAAAGAGAACCCTCCTACACTGTCAGTGGGAAAGTAAATTGGTACAACCACTATAGGGACAGTACGGATGTTCCTTAATAAGCTAAAAATAGAAACACCATATGACACAGAAATCCCAATTCTGGGCATATACTCAATGAAAACCCAAATTTGCAAAGATACACGTAATCCAGTATTCATTGCAGGATAGTTTATAATAGTTTGCTGAACTAATCACTCTGTAACTTATTTTAAAATTATTATCTCTGTTTGCAAAAAAAAAAAAAAAAATTGTACCTTAAAAATATTATTGGAGTTTAGTTATTTTACAATGTATGTTTGTTTCAGGGGTACAGCAAAGGGAATCAGTTATTCATATCCATTATCCACATTTTAATTTAGGTTCTTTTCCCATATCAGATATATGGAGATGTTTATAATAGCTTATAATAGTTCGGAGATGGAAACAACCTAAATGTCCATTAACAGAGAAATAGGTAAAGAAAATGTGGTACATATATACAATGGAATGTTAGTCATAAAAAGAACAAAATATCATTTGCAGCAACATTGATGGACCTAGGGATTGTCATACTGGGTGAAGTAAATCAAGTGCAAAAAATACAAATATCATATAAATGGAATCTAAAAAAAATAGGTACAAATGAACTTATTTAGAAAACAAAAGTAGAGTCACAGATGTAGGGAAATAAGAAAACTTACCAGAGGGAAAAGGGGCAGAAAAATAAATTAGGAAATTGGGATTGACATACATTGATTCTCCCTGGTGGTTTTCAATGATGAAGAATCTGCTTGCAATACAGGAGACCTGGATTTGATCGCTGGTTCAGAAAGATCCCCTGGAAGTAGGGATGTCTACCCACTCCAGTATTCTTGTCTGGAGAATTCCCTGAACAGAGGAGCCTGGTGAGCTACAGTCCATGATATTTCAAAGAGTTGGACATGACTGAGCGATTGACATAACACACTATACATTGATATGTATAAAATAGATAACTAATAAGAACTTACTATACAGCATAGAGAACTCTATGAAATACTTTGCAATGGCCAATATGGGAAACGAACCCACACTAAAAATGGATAATGAATATGTACAACTGATCCCCTTTGCTGTACCCCTGAAACCAGCATACATTGTAAAACAACAAAACTCCAATAATTTTTTTAAGTACAATTTTTTGCAAACAGAGAAATTATTTTAAAATAAGTTTCAGAGTGATTAGTTCAGCAAAGCCTAAAAAGGCTCGTGAACATGAGCAATATAATCTACTCTCTGTCATTTTTTTTTTTATGGGGGGAGTGAGCTAACTTTAAGTTTACACACAGAGCATATGTGTTCTAATCTTGTGTGCTAGATATTGATTCTGAAGTGAAGTGAAGTGAAGTGAAGTGAAGTCACTCAGTCGACCCCATGGAATATAGCCCACCAGGCTCCTTGGTCCGTGGGATTTTCCAGGCATGAATAGTGGAGTGGGTTGCCATTTCCTTTTCCAGGGGATCTTACCGACCCAGGGATCGAACCAGGTCTCCTGCATTGTAGGCAGACCCTTTACCATCTGAACTACCAGGGAAGCCCATTGATTCTGAAGGTACGTAGTAAAAATAAAGACATAAGTTTAATTTCAAGTTTGGTTCCTTGTAAATAAAAAGAAAGATTTGAACAGGGTGTTTTCCTTTAGTTTTAATTGTCTTTGATGCAGGATTCACACAAGTGAAAACTCCTACAACTTTCTCATCTCCATGCTCCACCTACATTGTTTCCCTCTTCACATAACCATCTAATTCATCTACTTCTTATTGGGGACCTGCCTCGATATGGACCCAGGGTATCCTCGGGATGAACGGCGTCGGCGTCACCGAGAGAGAGAAAAAGAGAGAGAGAGAGACAGAGGCTGATGATTCCTTGGTTTACGCAGGAAACCAAAAAAACCCCAGCATGGGGTTTGCTCTGTTTACGTAGGCGGCAGGCGCCCTCTCGAATCACTGGAGGCACCCCACCAGGGCACCCCCTCGAGTGGGTCTTAGAAGCCTAGGCAGATAAGTAAACGCAGAGGGCCCAGTACTCCAAGGATCTCAACCAGAAAAAGGAGACTAGAGAAAAGGATGGTAAAAGAGAAAGAACGACACGGGGAGACCAAGCTTCAGTGAGCAAGGCCCAAAACTTTATTTTCCAGTGCTGCTTTTATACCCTAAGTTGTGCACATAAAAAATAAAGAAAGGGAGGTATAGGGTCATGCCAAAATCACTCGGGGTCAGCAGTCTTGACCCTTATCAGGATCAGGGCTTATTTTTGTATGTCTCTTGATATACAAAAGTTTTAGGTTGTTTACATCATCTTCTGCCCAGGAGGCCTGCTAACAGTTTATGGCCATCTCTCCTAACAAAGGTTAGTTAGCTAGAAAAAGACTTATATTCTTTTAAGGTGATTTTCCTAAAGGCAGGCACTATTCTCCAAAGACACATGACAAAGTTACATTCCTATAAGGCAAGGGTGTAGTAAGCTACAAGAAAAGAATTTGTTAACCTAAGATCTGATGTGATTAAATCAAAGGCTACTACTTATTTTCTCTATATGTGATTAATATATTTCCAAGGATACAATAGATAGAGGAAACTTTGCAGCAAGCACTGATTCAACAATGAAATCTTTTTTAGTACTATTCTAATGATTTTACCTTCTTCAACAAATTCCTGTATTTTAGAATATTAGGCTTTCTGTCCTTGCATGGCTGGAAGGCTATAAACAGTCACACTTGTAGTTGTAAGAGCCCAGACAAACTTGTCATGCAAGTTAGAAAGCTATCAGAGGGGCTTGGATTGGAACACTCCTATTAAGCCGAGGAGAACTTTTTAACTCCAGCTCTGAATTAATGTTTTCAGAGAAAGGTGGTTGGGGGGAAGGCCCCGTAAGTATTAGAGGACTTGGTAAGAGGTGTAAGATAGTAAGGCAGTCAGACTCCGGTTTTCTTTGGGGTAGATGCTCAGGTAAGTCCAGGGGGTTCCTCGAGTCCTGATTAGCCTTTGCTCATCAGGCCTTTTCCCCAATTGACCTTTGTCACAGGTAGGATTTCCCTCGCTGGCTCCCGGCAACTTCTTATTCTTAATGTGAGATATAATATAAATTTGACATTCCCAAATTTCCTAGTAAATAATTCCACATCTAAAAATGTGTAGTGTCGTTAGAAGCCCTACCCTTTTTTATCACTAAATTTCAATAAAATATGCATATGTACAAATATCTTTAGTGAAATTACATAAATAATATGGCCTATGTGTACAGTGCTTCATTATAATTATGTGTATACCATAAAAAATCTTATCTAATTATTTGATAGCTTATTTTTTGCTTCAGAGAAGGAAGAAATATATTCTAATGAGCTGAAATGTAAGTAGCATTTCCCAGGATATTTCTTCATATGGTTTATTAGCCCTCAGATATTCACAAATTACCTTATGATTGTGACTGTAGCTGTAAACCTCCTATATAACTATTTATTTTATGTTTCTTTAAAACAACTCAGGACCAACACTGGTACCCACTCATTTTTTTCCTAAGCAGATACACTCATGGAATCACAAGTTTGACAGGCAGGTTAGAGTAAACCACACTCAAATAAAGTTAAACTTAGAACAAATAAATTAAATCTTTGTCCACACATGACCCAAAATTATCTCACACATCTGGAAATAATAAAGGCAGTTTGCATGTGAACTAATTCAGCACATGTTGCTGGGGTTAAGTAACTTGGCTTAGATTCAGACCCTGCTGCTCAGCTGTGTCATCTCCCTATTCCTATTTCCTCAATAGTAAAATGGCCACAGTAAAATTATCAGTCAAAATTAAGATACTGTGCATAGAAACTCTGGGTTGTTTCATATAGTGTATGATACAGACATATTTTTATGCTAACTTTTTACTGTATATGAAGAAATCATTACACGTATTTGTATCCATTGATTTTTCCACAGGAGCGTTGTTCCAATATTGGCTGTTCATTTGAGACTGAAGCCTAGATTATTTGATCCAAATTCAAACTCCCAGAAAAGTAGCTGAAGTTTCTAAATAGGTCTAAGTCACTTTCTTGAGTGGTTTATTTCCTGGGAGAGTCTAATTTATTCTTTTGAAATACATTAATCAGTTCAAATTTTGATTCAAATATTTACTGGGTGGATACTGTGCATGAAGCAGAAGCTGTGATAAAGAAGCAGGCAGAGCTCATGCCTGGGAGAGTTAGCAGATGATGTCCATGGAATCAACAAAGACGAGGCCCAGGAGAGATCCACAGCCCCACCACAGCTCAGGATGTGGGGCAGGAGTAGAATCGAGATTAGGGGATCTGGGAAGTATATGATGGGCAACCTTCAGATGCCAGGAATTCTGCAAAACACTAAATGTGATTTGTCTCATTGAATCCTGACCACATACCAATAAATTTCCCCTTTCGCAGAAGCAGTAACTGAAAGAGTGAAAGTCGCTCAATCATGTCTGACTCTGTGACCCCACGTACTATACAAGCCTTGGAATTCTTCAGGCCAGAATACCGTAGTGGGTAGCCTTTCCCTTTTCCAGTAGATCTTCCCCACCATGAATTGGCCAGGGTCTCTTGCATTGCAGGAAGATTCTTTACCAACTGAGCTATCAGGGAAACCCTGAAAGATTAGGCTTACTGTAATAGTAAAGTGAAGCTTGGTCCCAGATCCAATATTATGACATCTCATTACTCTTCCCTGGTGGTTCAGAGGTTAACGCGTCTGCCTCCAATGCGGGAGACCCGGGTTCGATCCCTGGGTCGGGAAGATCCCCTGGAGAAGGAAATGGTAACCCACTTCAGTATTCTTGCCTGGAGAATCCCATGGATGGAGAGCCTGATAGGCTACAGTCCACGGGGTTGCAAAGAGTCAGACACGACTGAGCGACAGAACAGAACAGAACATTACACTTACATTATTTAAATCTCCATTATAAAAGAGAAAAATGCCACATGTAGGGGCTTGAAGTTACGATTTTAGTTGTGTTCCATTTCACTTGCTGTTTGTCATTTGAACACTATTTACTCTACTAATACATTTCTTTGAAAATTTAAATAGCACATTGGTATCCTATAAGAGTTGGCACAGCTTCCAAAATCACTGAGGTTCTTCTCCCTGAAACAGCTTATACATTAGAAGAATGAGTTTATTTCAGTGCTGAGTGATTCTATTTCTGAATATTTAAATCATAATTCAAAATAATCAAAATGAATGTTCTAAGTCTGGGCTCAAATAACACACCTTAAATTTCACATTTCCCTGGTCTTTTAATTTTATTTTTAAAAATTTAGTTTTTTTTTTTTTTAAAAAAAAGATTGGTCCCCAGTCTCTTAAAGGCTAGCCCTTTGTATATCTTTATCAGATGGACCAATTCACCTGACACGGGGGAGGATAATTGCAAGGGCTGTGGACTCTGGTGTAGAGATGACATCTGTCCAGCTTTTGCCAGAGATATGAAATTTTGAAGTAATGCATGCCATTATTATGCAGAATGACTTGGGGGATGGAATTGTCTCCATATTGTCAAAATCTGTTCCATTATAATCTTGTTTGCTCTCCTATTTTAACTATGGCTGTTGTGGCCTTGATCAGAGCCAGGCAAGCTGTGGAAAATCTGTCAGGTGAGAAAGTTAGCCCAGAACAGTTCTTCAGCACTCCTAAAACCAAGCCCTAAAGACAGGTATGATTAAAGTCTACAAAAAATAAAAATGTACTTAAAATGCTATTTTGAGCCTCATTAAACTTGAATTAGTAAACATCTATTTCTGGGGGCAGAATCAATTTGCATTTTTCAGTGGTTCTCTGGCCAGTTAATATTTGTGTGATCACATTAAGAAACTTGAATCAAAACAAAAATAATCGAAATATGTAATAAGAAAATTCCATTGAAACAAATGAGAATAAAACTCATTATGATTAACTCCGGTCATTTCTGTCTTATGAGGAAATTATATATGCAATTATTGATGATTTTTTTTTCCTTTCAAGGAATGTGTATATTAATCACTCAGTCATCTCTGACTCCTTGTGATTCCTATGGACTGTAGCCCACCAGGCTCCTTTGTTCATGGGATTTCCCAGGCAAGAATAAGGGAGTGGATTGCCATTTCCTTCTCCAGGGTATCTTCCTGACTCAGGGATCAAACCCAGGTCTCTCACGTAGATTCTTTACCATCTGAGCCACCAGGGAAGCCCATATTTCAGGAAATGCCATATAGTAAACAAAACAAGGACACAAACAAACAAACAAACAAAAAAACAAAAAACAAAAAAAGCAACGACAACTGTGTATAGAGAACCTTTAGTTTCCAGTTTAAAGAGACCACAGTACAACTGACAAATAAATATTTTTCCCCTAAAAGGGGTCAAAACAATGTTTATTGTTCTTTGCTATTAGGTAACTGCTTCAAAATATTTCTCTCTGGCAGATATATACAAGATGTTCCTAAACTCTTAGATGTATCCGGTAACTTACCCTTTTTCTAATTTCATAGTCCTGAACAATGTTTGTGTTTCAACCAAGTTGTGGGAACTTCTTGTGGACAGAGGTGAGGTGGTTCTGGGTGAATGTTCTGATTCTCATTATATAACAGTGAAGTGAGCAAGTTTTTCTCAAGAAGGAAAGATAGTAGAATATTTTAGGCCTTGAGGGATATTTGATCTCTGTAATAGAGAAAGCAGCCCTACACAACACATGAACATGTGGGAGTAGCTCTGCTCCAATAAAACTTGGATTTGAAATGGATGTCAAGTCAGATTTGGCCTCCTGCTCTGGTTTGCTGACCCCTGAGGTAGTGAAATCCCAAGACGAATGAGATGAACCTGGTTCAGGGGGACTATGTGCTGTCAGTTTTTCAGGAGAAGCTGTGTTCTATGTGACTTTAACCTTGTGACCATAAAGCTGTGAGGAGGGAATCAGTGGGCATTTCCAGAAGACCTGCTGGGATCCTTGGGCCTTTGATAATGAGAATAGAGTCATTTCATTGTCACTGGATAGTGATGTTCATATCCTTACTGAATATCCTGTCTGAACTGATTTTGTGTGTGTGTGTGTGTCCATTATTAAAGCAAAATTAGTTTTATTTGCTCAGGTAGAGTCACATCTTGGCCCCTTTGCCGCCTGTATTGCAGTGGATATTTGTGCATTAATGCTTGTTGTCAGAGGTGGTTAGGATGTCATCTTGGGGTCTCTTTCACCAGCCTCAGAGTTTTGTCAAGTAGGCTGAATCTTGTTCCTATTGGCAAGGCTTTGCAGGCAAAACCAAATTAAACTGCATTATGAAAAGAGGTCAGGTGTCATCAATTGCTGGGGAAGTGCTCTGGTTTAGAAATGAGGCCTGCAGATCCTTCCAAGAAGTGAGTTTTGGCTACCTTTGTAGGAATTTCAGTCTTTATTCCCAAACTACTCCCCATCAGATCTCAGATAAAGAGCTTTCCATTCTTTCTAGGTTAGCCAGGCATGGGTATTTCAGTACCTTGGCTGAAATGTTGGAACTTGACTATCTCACCCTCCAGAGTCTTCTCCAAAAAAGTAAGTGACATGGGATGTAGTGTATGGTACATGCCCCTACAGAGAGGAGTAATCTCAGGAGTCATGTTGGATTGAGACGGTGTCCAAAGCAAGCCAAGAATTTGGGACCAGGAAGTGGAATTGGAAGAAATTCGTGGTTGAGACTAGACAGAGTAGTCACAGGAAAGATAGCTGCACACATCAAATCACGAGAGGAATTTAATCCTAACTAGCTGCATGAGTACTGAGACCAATGGCCAAGCAAGTCCAGTGCCTTCCAAGATAAAGAACATCCATGATTTCACCACCAAAAAGGAATTTATATATTATTTTCCCTTTTATACAATATATTTGATATATTCTATATCAGAGGTAATAAAGATGATGAATCATAAAATATAAATGTTTTAAGATAACCTCTAGTCTTATTCTTCCTGGACTTCCAGAAGTTACAGATAATTCAAATTTCCACAAATACTGAAAGGACTAATGTTGGGTTGTTAACGTCTTAATTTTCTCAGTAAGGCATAATAACTACCATAATTTGCATTATAGTTTCAAATAAAAGAATATTCTATTGTCAAAAAATAGAAAAAAAAAGGAATACTTTTTATTTCAAAATAAGTTTATAAAATTGAATAAAGATCCTCATTTTACCCAAGAGTGATAAAAATTGGAATTTGTCTATTAATCAATGTTTGGGAATCATTAACCTAATTTGAAAGCTATTCTGATATTTGAATCTTTGGTAAAATCCTTGGGATATTATATGCTGGTCTCTGTTTTAATTGTTCTAGTTATAGAAAACTGTGTACCACCTGAAATATCTCATTAGATTTTAAATTTTAAAGAGCATTTTTAGAAAGACAAATACCATATGATATCATTATATGTGGGATGAACTGTAAAATACTAGGTTGTAAGATTTTGGGGAAAAAAAAAAACGAATGAAATTTTGGGCTAACCTAATACAGCACAAATTAACATATTGATGAAATAAAAATAGACATCATTATACAGGACAAAGTTGTGGTTGCCGTGAGGGAGGTGGGTGGCAGAGAAATGGACTGGGATTTTAGGATTAGGAGATACAAGCTATTATATATAGGCTGGATAAACAACAAAGTAGTATTGTATACCATGGGAAACTGTATTCAATATCCTGTGATAAAGCATAATGTAAAATAATATGAAAAAGAATGTGAAAAGAATATAAATATAAATATATGTATATATATAAAACAGAGTCAGTTTTCTATAAGAAAGAAATTAAATGCAACATTGAAAATCAACATACTTCATTTTTTTTAAAAAAAGAGCTTTTCTACTTTTCACTGAAATCTGTCCTTCAATAAGCATGCCATTAGTCTTTGTCTTAATCTGCTGGACTTTGCATAAGGAAAATAACATGGGCCAGGTGGCTTAAACAACTTAAATTTATTTTCTCAGTTGTAGAAACTAGGAAGTTCAAGATCAAGTCAGTTCAGTTCTGGCAAGAGCTCTCCCTCTGGCTTGTCAAGGTCCACCTATTGCTGTGTCCTCACATGGCTAAGAGAGAGATCCAAGCTCTTCTTAGTAGGGTACCAGCTCTAGAGAATTAGTTGTGCTGTTGTTGTAGTTCAGTCGCTCAGTTGTGTCCAACGCTTTGTGACCCCATGAAATGCAGCTCACCAGTCCTCCCTCTCCCTCACAATATCCCAGGGTTTGCCCAAGTTCATGAGAGAATTAGAGCCCCATCCTTTTGACCTCATTTAAATCAAGATTTCTGAGAGAAATATTAATAACCTCAGATATGAAGATGACACCACACTTATGGCAGAAAGCGAAAAGCCTCTTGATGAAAGTGAAAGAGGAGAGTGAAAAAATTGGCTTAAAACTCAGCATTCAGAAAACTAAGATCATGGCATCTGGCCCCTTCACTTCATGGCAAATAGATGCAGAAACAATGGAAACAGTGGCTGACTTTATTTTCTTGGGCTCCAAAATCACTGCAGATGGTGACTGCAGCCATGAAATTAAAAGACGATTGCTCCTTGGAAGAAAGTTATGACCAACCTAGACAGCATATTAAAAAGCAGAGACGTTGCTTTGCCAACAAAGGTTCATATAGTCAAAGCTATGGTTTTTCCAGTGGTCATGAATGGAAGTGAGAGTTGGAGTATAAAGAAAGCTGAGCACTGAAAAACTGATGCTTTTGAACTGTCGTGTTGGAGAAGACTCTTGAGAGTCCCTTGGACAGCTAGGAAATCCAACGAGTCAATCCTAAAGGAAATCAATCTTGAATATATTCATTGGAAGAACTGATTCTGAAGCTGAAACTCCAATACTTTTGCCACCTGATCCGAAGAACTGACTAATTGGAAAAAACCATGATTTTGGGTAAGATTGAAGGCGGGGGAGGAGAAGGGGATCACAGAGGATAAGAAGGTTGGATGGCATCACAACTAGCTAGGTTGCATGTGTGTGTGTGTGTGTGTGTGTGTGTGTGTGTGTGTTCAGTTGCTCAGTATTGTCTGATTGTGGCTCCATGGACTATACAGCAGTTTTCCTCTGTATCTTCTTATGTCTTCTGCATTGGCAATTAGATTCTTTACTACTGCCATCTGAGAAGCACACTGACTAGGTTAGTGAATGCCAAAGAAAGTAACTACTTCTTAAAGGAGGGCACATTTTAAGGGACTTAATTTCCAGTGCATATGTTTTCCTGCTCCAATGCCTGTGGGCACTCAGGTATACAAACCAAACAAAGCAAGAAGCCTTAGTTAAGGTAACTCTTTATAGTTAAGGGACCCAGATATGTTTTATCTTGAAAATCTAAGAGAAAGACATGGAATATTAACGTTAGGCAAAACAAACACACTGGAAATTTTTGGACACAATAGATAATACATCCAAAAAATTGCCCTTTCTTGAAGATGTAGTTCCAAAGAATATGGCTCTATGATATATTCATACTATCATGCTATTGTATTAAGAACCATACAAATGCATTTTGAAGAAAATGATTTCATGATTTATTCAGAAAATTTGTTCTTTGGACCTACTATGTGCCAAGCCCTGTCCAAGACCTTTGGGATAGACATGCAAATAAAATACAAAAAGACCTTAACATCAAGGGAGGACACAGGCATAAGAGACTGTGTAAGCAATTGCTATAGGGAATAAGGGAAAGATGGTTCCCTTGAAGGGTCACAGGAAGCACTCACAGAGTGGAATAACTTGAAGATGTATCCTGTGATCCATCTACTTTTAGATGGCCTGGAGAAATCCATGGACAGTCCATGGGGTTGCAAAGAGTTGGACACAATTGAGCGACTTTCACTTTCAATTTCTTTCAAATCCAGCAAACAAATTATTGAGACTTCTTCCAAAATATTTGATACTGTCACTGTGTTAAGTGTTCAAACAATCTCAAGCAGAGGTAACAAAAACCCTGCTAACTAGCCTGAAACTGCTGTATAAAAGTCAACCTGACTTGAAGTTCAAGAAAGCAAAGAGGCTTCTGAGAAAACATTTGGAGAATTATAATAGAAGCATTGCTGCTGCTGCTGCTGCTCCTGCTAAGTCACTTCAGTCGTGTCCGACTCTGTGTGACCCCATAGACGGCAGCCCACCAGGCTCCCCCGTCCCTGGGATTCTCCAGGCAAGAACACTGGAGTGGGTTGCCATTTCCTTCTCCAATGTGTGAAAGTGAAAAGTGAAAGTGAAGTCACTCGGTCATGTCTGACTGGTAGCGACTCCATGGACTGCAGCCTACCAGGCTCCTCCGTCCATGGGATTTTCTAGGCAAGAGTACTGGAGTGGCTTGCCATTGCCTTCTCCGAATAGAAGCACTAGCTGTCTGTAAATGTCATTTCCATATGTGGGTCCAGCTTACATTTAAAATTATAGTTACTACTGAATTGCAAAGGGAGGGAAAACATAAAATGCTCCGTACTCAAAACAATGAGTAGAACATTTCCATGAATAGGTTGTGTCTTAAGTAACGTAACTTTCGAGAAAAACAAAATCATGCAATTATTAAAGCAACATTTTTGTGATATGTTTTCCTAAAATCTAAGATAAGTTTTATATTTGTTTGATTTGTGAGAATTTATGTTTTAGAGGTCATTGCTTTTATTATACAGTAGAAAAATATCTAGAAAATGTAATTAAAATGTAAAATATTGACTCTGGAGAAGGTAATGGCAATCCACTCCAGTATTCTTATCTGGAGAATTCCATGGAAAGAGAACATGGCATTCTACAGTCCAAACGGTCACAAAGAGTCAGACATGATTGAGCAACTAACATACACACTGCATGTGATTATGTTGTTTTCAATATCGATTTACTCAATATTGAAAAGTCTCCCATCTTTGAAAGAAAGGCAATATTTCCTTTTATAAACAATTTGCATTAAAATGCCCTGTGTTTTAACACTTGACATTATTTTGATGTTGATGTGATGGGTTACGGAGAAGGCAATGGCAAGCCACTCCAGTACTCTTGCCTAGAAAATCCCATGGATGGAGGAGCCTGGTAGGCTGCAGTCCATGGGGTCACTCAGTCGGACACGACTGAGGGATCCTATTTTCACTTTTCACTTTCACACATTGGAGAAGGAAATGGCAACCCACTCCAGTGTTCTTGCCTGGAGAATCCCAGGGACAGGGGAGCCTGATGGACTGCCGTCTATGGGGTCACACAGAGTCGGACACGACTGAAGAGACTTAGAAGCAGCGGTGATGGGTTTAACACTGATGTTAAGCTGAGAAAATATGCTTAGATGGGAGACATCTGAAGGCGGTCATTTCATTACCAAATGTTTTTACATTCAGTGAGTTTTCTTCCCTTTGTAATGAATTAGCTGAGACTCAGGCAAATAATTTAGTATTTCTAAATTTAGTTTGTTTGTTTTCCAATGGAGATTATAAGAGTTCCTACCCTTTATACTGGTTATGATGAGGAAATTAAGTATTTTCTGTAAATATCTTAATAGGCTTTCTTCCTTTGAGCATGCGTTCAGTACATGTTGGCTATTACTTCATTAGAAACTACACAAAAATCAGTCTCCTTTTATCGAATAGTCATTGGGAATAAAAGCAGAATTTATGGCTGATAACTTGGACTAAGAATAACTTAAATTCAACTAAGCCTTCTTTCTTATTTCTCAAATTTCACAGCAACACATCAAAAAGAAATGTAAGTAACTGCACAACAGCATGAGAAAACGAGGTATGCCAACACTGAAAATTCACCGAAGACCAAAGGAATGCAGAATAGTCATACAAGATTTCCTAAAATGTATCTTTAGACATCCTCCCCTCTCCATAAATCCCACAAAATTTTAGCAGCTGATCAATCTCTTCACTTGCTTTTAACCCCAACTCTTGTGTGTTTTCTGACACACCACACATCCCTTATCCTCTTTCCCTAGCATTCCAGACTTGTATACACAATTGACTTCCTCTCCTTTAATTATCCACTCAGATTTAGCTTCCAGGCTTTTCCCTGTTCTTTTCAACAATCATATCTTCCCAACAAAGCGAATCCATCAGGAATCTTCCATAAAGACCAACAAGGAGAAGCCCCTTGGTCCTGCTCTTGTGTCCTTAGCAGCCCTATGAACTTGGGCAGCCGGTTTGTTTCTTGGTTTCTTCACCGATAGAATGAGGAATTTGAACTCCATGATTTCTAAGCTGACTTTGAACTAAAATTTTGTATATGAGTTTCTAATTATATAAATTCCAAATTTAAGAACAGTTACATGCAGTATACTTGAAGAATGAAAATAAATACTTGATCACTTTTGCCAAGAAGATTCTTGCTCAGTCAGGGGAGGATAAAAACGCTGAGGTCTACAGAAGTGAAACCAGTTTCTTTCTTTTTCTTCCTCCTGTAAATGACAAGTAAATTTTGCCATATTCTGGATGAAGTACTGAAACTAAAGTTTATTTACCTTCAAAGTATATCACTGATTAGAAAAAGCAATCTAGTTAGTCCAAATTATGTGGCTCTTGGAATTTTACTGAAGAAAGTGTATTTTCATAAAAAAAAAAAAAAAAAACAACAAAACTGATCAACAATAGATATCTATTTGCATTTGTTTAGTCCCAGCAAGTTTTTTGTAATGTTTACTGCTTGGGGATTATTCAACTCTTCAGACATAAAGTGGGTCATTCAGAAGAGCATCACATAAAAGTAAACAAGATGGTGAAGTCAGAGAACAATGAAAACAATCAAGGCACAAGAAGAAAAGTCAAAGAAAAACCAGAAAACAAAGACACAGAAAAGAAGATTCCCTTCAATTGGCAATAGCTATAATAATGTAACGGAGAAGGCAATGGCACCCCACTCCAGTACTCCTGCCTGGAAAATCCCATGGACAGAGGAGCTTGGTAGACTGCTGTCCACGGGGTCGCAAAGAGTCAGACACGAGTAAGTGACTTCACTTTCAAGCACTGGAGAAGGAAATGGCAACCCACTCCAGTGTTCTTGCCTGGAGAATCCCAGGGACAGGGGAGCCTGGTGGGCTACCGTCTATGGGGTCGCACAGAGTCGGACATGACTGAAGCGACTTAGCAGCAGCAGCATAATAATGTAAGGAACACAACCGATAAAGAGGAAAAATGAACTAGGAGTAAGAAAAAGGGAGAAAAAGGCAGGAATTAGAAAAACATAAAAAAGAGCAAAAGGAGAAGGAGAGTGAGTGCGGGATCAAAGAAACCATCAGAAATGGTTAAATGTGGGCAGCACATGCCTCTGGTGTGTGAAGCAGAGACGGCAGTCAACATACCAACCTTTAGAGGGGAGAGGGAAGCACCCCAGAGCAAACTAAGTCCCAGCCTCCTGCTCTCATGCCAGGATGCCCTTGAAGTCTAGGCAGGCCAAGCCACCTTGGAGGAGGTCAGACACTGGAACAGCCCGCAGTAACTCACAGGAGGGCCCACAGCCTGAAACCTTTAACACACCTGTGTGGGAAATGCAACACATGCTGCACCAGCAACAGAGCTTTTAGTGTCTAATCTGCACAGGCACTGCCAGAAGAGATTCAGAGAGTTACAGTATTTGCAATGCACTTTGAGAGCTTCCCAGGTTCACAGTGGTAAAGAATCCACCTGCCAATGCAGGAGATCCAAAAGATGAATTTTTGATCCCTCAGTGGGAAGAACCCCTGGTGTAGGAAATGACAATCCACTGCAATAATTTTGCCTGGAAAATTCCAAGGATAAATGATCCTGGTGGGCCACAGTCCATGGGGTTGCAAAGAGCTGGACATGACTAAGTGACTAAGCACACTCACACAATGTGCTTTGAAAGTGCATTAGCAGAAATAGTTATGAATGTATAGATATGAATTATTTGTAATCTATACCTCAGAGAATTTGATTAATATGTTTAAGTATCATGGTAGATTATATTCCTAAGATTGGAACCTTGTCTCTTTCCTTACATTTTCTATCTTTAATTTTCTCTTTTCGTAAGAACTTGTCATGTCTCCATCAAGAATTGTACTCTATTTCTTCTCACATTTAATGTGGGCTGATCTGATGATAGCATTGTGAAAACAACAGAAGTGACATTTTTCTAAATAGTGGTATTTTAGGAGCTCAGAAATTATGATGGCCTAGCAGTTTCTGCTTTCTTGCTCTGAGAAAAGCCAGTCACTGTACAAGGAATCCTAAATAACCTGAGATGGCTATGTTTTATGAGAAAAAAAGTCAAATTAGCCAAATAATAGGTAATGAGGGGAAAATAGATATACATACATATATATATATATATAGCTAAGATATATCTCAACTATACCTATCTACATCTGTATCTGTCTATATCTATATCAATATCTGCATCTATATTTATATCTCTATCTATATCTACATATATATCTATACCTGAGAGTCAGAGAAGCCCCGCCATTCCTCTGCTTTTTCAACCATCCTTGCTGAGATGTAAGAAATAAGTGAGGAAAGCTTTTTGGATATTCAAGCCTCAGAAATGGAGCAAAACTAAGCTCTTCTCACTAAGTCCTATCAATATTGTGGAATTGTAAGCAAATAAATGATATCTGTTGTTTTAATGACTGAGTTGTAGGGAAATGATTCATTATGAGGTTGTTTACTTAATACTTCAGAAGTCCTTATCAAAATACAAAACATATTTTGTCAATTAGCACCCAGAATGTTGCCTCTAATATCTTTAATTAAACAAATAATCATTTTCAGGCCTCTGGTCATTTAGAAAGATTTCATAATTAAGTGCATGAATGTGGTTATCACAGAATAGATCTCAGTCTGTGGCCCCCTTTGTCATTTTCACTTTAAGGATGAACTGTCACTCGACTGTACTGCAAAGCTGTTTGCTGCTGCAGACATCAGAGTGTAATGCATTAGCATTAAATTAACCTTTCACTAAAAAATGAATTCAGAGACCTAAGGACATAAGAAATTTTCCCAGGCCCAACAATGTGATGAGGCAACATTTTAATGCTTCTCGTCTGATATATATTTGACAGAATTTAACCTTGGCTTGCTTTCTTTGTAACATAACCCCTGCTGATGTGTGTGTATGTGTGTGTGTGTTAGTTGCTCAGTCGCATCCAACTCTGTGCGACTCCTGCCGGCTCCTATGTTCATGGGATTCTCTAGGCAAGAGTGTTGGAGTGGACTACCATGACCTCCTCCAGGAGATCTTCCCGACCTAGGGATCAAACCAAGTTCTCCGAAATTGCAGGCAGATTCTTTACCGTCTGAGCCACAGGGCAGTCCCTGCTGGTGAGGTTGTCCGAAAAGGCACATGATCTGATACATAGAATGCCCGATGAACTATGGACAGAGGTTCGTGACATTGTACAGGAGACAGGGACCAAGACCATCTCCATGGAAAAGAAATGCAAAAAAGCAAAATGGCTGTCTGAGGAGGCCTTACAAATAGCTGTGAAAAGAAGAGAAGTGAAAAGCAGAGAAAAGGAAAGATATAAGCATCTGAATTCAGAGTTTGAAAGAATAGCAAGGAGAGATAAGAAAGCCTTCCTCAGTGATCAATGCAAAGAAATAGAGGAAAACAACAGAATAGGAAAGACAAGAGATCTCTTCAAGAAAATTAGAGATACCAAGGGAACATTTCATGCAAAGATGGGCTCGATAAAGGACAGAAATGGTATGGACCTAACAGAAGCAGAAGATATTAAGAAGAGGTGGCAAGAATACACAGAAGAACTGTATATAAAAGATCTTCACAACCAAGATAATCACGATGGCATGATCACTGACCTAGAGCCAGACATCTTGGAATGCAAAGTCAAGCGGGCCTTAGAAAGCATCACTACAACTACAAACAAAGCTAGTGGAGGTGATGGAATTCCAATTAAGTTATTTCAAATCCTGTGAAAGTGCTGGACTCAATATGCCAGCAAATTTGGAAAACTGAGCAATGGCCACAGGACTGGAAAAGGTCAGTCTTCATCCCAATCCCAAAGAAAGGCAATGCCAAAGAATGCTCAAACTACCGCACAATTGCACTCATCTCACATGCGAGTAAAGTCATGCTCAAAATTCTTCAAGCCAGGCTTCAACAATATGTGAACCCTGAACTTCCAGATGTTCAAGCAGGTTTTAGAAAAGGCAGAAGAACCAGAGAGCAAATTGCCAACATCCACTGGATCATGGAGAAAGCAAGAGAGTTCCATGAAAACATCTATTTCTGCTTTATTGACTATACCACAGCCTTTGACTGTGTGGATCACAATAAACTGTGGAAAATTCTGAAAGAGATGGGAATACCAGAACACCCGACCTGCCTCTTGAGAAACCTGTATGCAGGTCAGGAAGCAACAGTCAGAACTGGACATGGAACAACAGACTGGTTCCAAATAAGAAAAGGAGTCCGTCAAGATTGTATATTGTCACCCTGCTTATTTAACTTATATGTAGAGCACATCATGAGGAATGCTGGGCTGGAAGAAGCACAAACTGGAATCAAGATTGCCAGGAGAAATATCAATAACCTCAGATATGCAGATGACACCACCCTTATGGCAGAAAGTGAAGAGGAACTCAAAGGCCTCTTGATGAAAGTGAAAGAGGAGAGTGAAAAGGTTGTCTTGAAGCTCAACATTCAGAAAACAAAGATCATGGCATCTAGTCCCACCACTTCATGAGAAATAGATGGGGAAACAGTGGAAACAGTGTCAGACTTCATTTTTGGGGCTCCAAAATCACTGCAGACAAAAGTTAAGATGATACCTTTTATATTAGACTCCATGATATATGATCTTAAATATTAGAGCTGGTAACTCATCAAAATATTTCTAGCTTGAAACTCTCCTGTTGTCAAAAACTGCATTTTCCTTCACATTTATTAGTAAATCTCATGCCAATTTAATTCTAGTCTACTGAATTTAATACAATCTAAAAATAATTCAAAAATGCAATTCAATATCTTTCTAGTCAATAAACACTTATGGGTCCCTGTAGACTCAAATATTAGCGGGGAAAATTTAAGACAAAAAACAAACAAACAAGAAAAGTCCATCATTTCAGGGGCATCTATGGTCAAGGAATAATACAGAAGACAAGTGATGATTGCAGTACAAATAAGAAATGCTAGAAGATACATAAATAAAGGCTGCAAGGAGTCCTATTAAGGGGAAAATAACTCAGACCTCACTGTCCAAAAGCTGCCTGTGGAACCCTGGAAGGGGGACAGGAGCTGCTGTTTAAACTATTAGAGGTGGCCTCTTGCTGAAAGGGGCACACATCAAAGGCACCAAACAGGCTGTCTGGATACGATCAATGGGGGTACTGCTGGGCTGTGGGAATCTGAAACCTGGCAAAGGGAGACGCCTATGAGTGTTTGCAAACCAAGGAACAAAGAGATATCATATCTTAGAAACTCTCCTCTGATAGTCCTGGTGAGACATACTGACTGGAATGCCAGTGATTTCTAGTTAAGGATGTGCTTTTCTGTTTTCAGAGAGTTGGTTTTAAATCCTATATATATATATATATATATATATATTTTTTTTTTTTTTTGGGAGTCTGATTCCCTCTCTTTGCTTCAAATGCAGCACAGAATTGGTCGGAGTTTCCCTGATGGGAATCTTAGGCTGACCTGTCCAGGGCATTTTAGACTCAGGATAAAAGGACACCATCTCTCCCCATCCAGTCACTTCCCTTCCAGTATTTCCTATCTCGGGATTGGTTTTCTTGGCTAGCTAATCAGCTCAAAAGAGAAGTCTGGCCTTTTTCCTTGATTCCTCTGACAACTTCAGGTGAATTCCAACTGTTAACATGTCTTGATTTTAATCCAAATTTTTATAAAATCTGTTTCCGCTTCTCTAACTCTTATTTTTTGTTAAAATTGAGACTCTCATTTTTTCTTGCCTAAAGTATTCAGTCTTCTCTTACATATTCTCCCATCTTCTGTTCTTTTCTCCCAAATATATCCCATAGAAATGCTAATGTAAGCTGTTTAATATTTAATGTCTGATCCCACTGGGTAAATTCAAGCTCTTTAAATGACATCCAGGGCTTTCCAAGCCTGCATCCTGTCCCGGCATCATCATTTATTCTCTCATACCTAGCGTACTGTGTGAATACTTCAGTAGCATTCAGCTGTCAGACTGTCCTCAACCACACCATGGATTTCTCCCTGTCCTTAATCACACTGGCTCTCCTGTTATGTGGATGCATCCTTTCTCCCTCTTCCAGGCTGTTGCTGCTGTCTTTTCAGACTCCATTTACCTCTTATGACCTGACCTCAGTTACATGCCTGCTCCCTTCATATTCCCCAGTCCTCACAAGACACATAATATAAGATACAGGATTATCCTATAGGATTGTGTTCAGTTGTCTGAACTCCAAAAGATTGGGGCCTTTTGTACTCACTATATTCTGAGTGTTTGCATATCATTTGACAAACAATAAAATCATGATAAACATTTGCTGAAGAATGAACAAATGATACCACATCCAAAGCTCAGATAAATTCACTATAATTTATATATCCCTATCCCTGTGTAAGTAGTCCTTTTGTAGAGCTTCTCTGTGGATACACAGCTGCTCATCACATGGGGCTACTGAGCAGGTGAAATGTGGCTGACTCAGATTGAAATGGACAGTCAGTGTGAGAAATACATTAGATGACAAAGACTCATTATGAGGAAAAAGCATGCTATGTATCCTATTCATAATGTTCATGTAGATTATGTGTTGCAAGGACAGTATTTTGGACATGGGTTAAATGAAATGGATTATTAGAATGGATTTTGCTTTTTCTTTTCAATTCTTTCATGAGGCTACTGGGAGATTTAAAATTATAAGTAAAACTATCCTATCATTTGCATGGTTTTCTAGGTAAAGCTTGAATGTGATTTCTCCATTGACCAAATAGTGATGGCTTTGAAAGTCCTCATCCCAAAGAATCTTAGCTGTGTGCATGTGAGTCTCAACACTGAAAGGATTATTTGTTTGTTTTTGTAATTTTTCTATTGATGTGGTTTCTGCTGATGTGGTTCTCCATGGCAAAGGCCACACATTAGCAGTTCAGTTTCCTGGTTTCATACTGGTTGATTTGTAATTTGTGTTTCAGAAATGGCTGTTAGATGAAGAATGCCCTCTGTCAAAAATAATAAGGACAGGTTGACTGCTCCAACACATGTAGATCTTGAACATTCCATATAGAAAAATCTATCTTAAGAGTTAAGTAGTTAAGATTTAGTGTTTTCAGAAAACTATTATCTATGTCAGAAATAAATATTCAAAAAAATTAAAGTAAGGTGAAATTATTTCAGAAATGCATTCCATTGCTTAGGGATTATTTTTTTCTGTTTATTTATTTTAATTGGAGGTTAATTACTTTATAATATTGTAGTGGTTTTTGCCATATATTGACAAGAATCTGCCACAGGTGTACATGCGTTCCCCAACCTGAACACCCCTCCCACCTCCCTCCCCATCCCATCCCTCTGGATCATCCCAGTGCACCAGCCCCGCGCACCCTGTCTCATGCATCAAACCTGGACTGGCAATTCTTTTCACATGTGATAATACACATGTTTCAATGCCTTTCTCCCAAATCATCTCACACTCGCCCTCTCTCACAGAGTCAAAAAGATTGTTCTATACATCTGTGTCTCCTTTGTTGTCCCACTTATAGGGTCATTGTTATCATCTTTCTAAATTCCATATATATACATTAGTATACTGTATTGGTGCTTTTCTTTCTGGCTTACTTCACTCTGTATAATAGACTCCAGTTTCATCTACCTCATTAGAACTGATTCACATGTATTCTTTTTTAATGACCAAGTAATATTCCATTGTGTATATTTTCCACAGCTTTCTTATCCATTCATTTGCTGATAAACATCTAGGTTGCCTCCAGGTCCTGGCTATTGTAAACAGTGTTGTGATGAACATTAGGGTACACGTGTCTCTTTCAATTCTTGTTTCCTTGGTGTGTATGCCCAGCAGTGGGATTCCTGAGTCTTATGGCAGTTCTATTTCCAGTTTTTTAAGGAATCTTCACACTGTTCTCCATAGTGGCTGTACTAGTTTGCATTCCCACCAACAGTGTAAGAGGGTTCCTTTTTCTCCACACCCTCTCTAACATTTATTTCTTGTAGATTTTTGGATAGCAGCCATTCTGACCAGAGTGAGATGGTACCTCATTATGGTTTTGATTTGCATTTATCTGATAATGCGTGATGTTGAGCATCTTTTCATGTGTTTGTTAGCCATCTGTATGTCTTCCTTGGAAAAATGTCTCTTTAGTTCTTTGGCCCATTTTTTGATTAGGTCATTTATTTTTCTGGAATTGAGTTGCAGGAGTTGCTTGTATATTTTTGAGATTCTTTGTCAGTTGCTTCATTTGTTATTATTTTCTCCCATTCTGAAGTCTGTATTTTCACCTTGTTTATAGTTTCCTTCACTGTACAAAAACTTTTAATTTTAATTAGGCCCCATTTGTTTATTTTTGTTTTTATTCCCATTACTCTGAGAGGTCGGTCATGGAGGATCCTGCTGTGATTTATGTCGGAGAGTGTTTTGCCTATGTTCTCCTCTAGGAGTTTTATAGTTTCTGGTCTTACGTTTAGATCTTTAATCCATTTTGAATTTACTTTTGTATATGGTGTTAGAAAGTGTTCTAGTTTCATTCTTTTACAAGTGGTTGACCAGTTTTCCCAGCACCACTTGCTAAAGAGATTGTCTTTTCTCCATTGAATATTCTTGTCTCCTTTGTCAAAGATAAGGTGTCCACAGGTGTGTGGATTTATCTCTGGGCTTTCTATTTTGTTCCATTGATCTATATTTCTGTATTTTTCCAGTGTCATACTGTCTTGATGACTGTAGCTTTGTAGTAGATCCTGAATTCAGGCAGGTTGATTTCTCCAGTTCCATTCTTCTTTCTCAAGATTGCCTTGGCTATTCGAGGTTTTTTGTATTTTCATACAAACTGTGAAATTATTTGTTCTCATTCTGTGAAAAATACCATTTGTAGCTTGATAGGGATTGCATTGAATCTATAGGTTCAATGCTTAGGATTAAAATGAAAATTAGTATAATAAAGACTGAGAAGACTTTCAGAGAAAAAGCAAAGCAAACGAAATAGCCTATGTAAACAAGCTGAATTCACTATTTCAAACTTTTCACAATACTTCGTAAGTAAGCTTTTTAAAAAATTATTCAACAATAATTTTATCTATTTTTTAACTCATTTCATTTTAGTTCAGTTGCTCAGTCGTGTCCTACTCTTTGTGACCCCATGAACTGCAGCACACCAGGCTTCCCTGTCCATCACCAACTCCTGGAGTTTGCTCAAACTCATGTCCACAGAGTCAGTGATGTCATCCAACTATCTCATTCTCTATCATCCCCTTCTCCTCCTGCCTTCAATCTTTCCCGCCATCAGAGTTTTTTCAGATGAGTCAACTCTCCACATCAGGTGACCAAAGTTTTGGAGCTTCAGCTTCAGCATCAGTCCTCCCAGTGGATACTCCAGAATGATTTTCTTTAGGATGGACTGGTTGGATCTCCTTGAAGTCCAAGGGACACTCAAGAGTCTTCTCCAACACCACAGTTCAAAAGCATTAATTCTTCACACTCAGCTTTCTTTATGGTCAAATGCTCACATCTACACATGACTACTGGAAAAACCATAATTTGACTATGTGGACCTTTGTTGGCAATGTAATGTCTCTGCTTTTTAATATCTGTCTAGGTTGGTCATAGCTTTTCTTCCAAGGAGCCCACCTCTTTTATTTTCATGACTGTAGTCACTATCTGCAGTAATTTTGGAGCTCAAGAATATGAAGTCTGTTACTGTTTCCATTGTTTCACCATCTATTTACTATGAAGTGATGCGACCAGATTCCATGATATTTGTTTTTTGAATGTTGAGATTTAACCTAGTTTTTTTTCACTCTTTCACTTTCATCAAAAACCTCTTCAGTTCCTTTTCACTTTTTGCCATTCAGGTGGTGTGATCTGCATATCTGAGGTTATTGGTCTTTTTGGCAGCAATCTTGATTCCAGATTGTGCTTCATCCAGCCCAGTATTTCACATGGTGTACTGTGTATACAAGTTAAATAAGCAGGGCAACAGTATACAGCCTAGACGTACTCCTTTCCCAGTTTGGGACCAGGAAATCTGTTTTTGGAAATCTGTTATTAGGGGCATCTAATAAGTAGACAGGTAATCATTATTTTTTTCCTAAATGGCTCCTTCCTACGGTGATTTTATAATAATCTGTAGCTTTACCCCAAAACAGTGATTCATTTTTCGTCACACACACACACACACACACACACATTGACCCAAGGAGGTAGAAAGGGAGGTTTTGTGAATATTTTTATTAAAATGTAAGATCCATGAGGTTGAAGATTCTTCTTATTCCTCAACAGTGAATCCCTAGAACAGAGAAATTCCTGACATAGTAAATACACTCTAGATAGATGGGTGGATAGATAAGTAGAAAGATTGCTGTGCAGATAAAACTTTTTGATAAATGCATATTTGATTTTTTACTCTATATTTTTTGTTATCACATTTTAAAATATACTAATGAATTAAGATGACTTTCAGAGTACAAACTGACCTTAAAGGAGATTCCATAAAATAGTTGAATCTAAGAAACAGATTATTCCAGGAATTTTTATTAAGTAATAAAATTATTTTTTTTAAACAGACATATTAAAGTTACATCATTCACAACTTGTGTGACCATGAGCAAGTTGTTTAATTCCACTCTGCTTCAATTTCCTTATCTGAAAAATAAGAATAAGTTCATATGTGTAGGATTAAATGTTAAAAAGTTTACACGAGCAAACATATGTAATGCATTTAGAGTAGATCCTAATCTGCCTGACAGTGTAAGATATGCAAGAGATGGGAATCTGATCCCTGAGTGGGGAAGATTCCCTGGGGTAAGAAATGGTGACCCACTCCAGTATCCCTGCCTGTAAAATGCTATGGATAAAGGAGTGTGGAGACCTACAGTCTATACGGTCAAATAGAGTGGACACAACTGAGTGGATCACACATGCCTAGTAAAGCAAAAACAAACAAAAAGTAATACGTACTCCAGAATTCTTGCTTACTTGCTGAATAACTGAATCAGTGACTAGCCCTGTCAATGTGTAGTTGTGATTCCTCACATCAGTGCTACAGACAGGGATGAAGTGTTAAAACCTGCTGAACAACGCAGCAGGCAGTGGAAAGTGAAGGAGAAGATTACAAGAAGTGCAGAAAACACTCGGCTTTCTTATTCTAGAAAGGTAGATAAGTTATATAGCCTTAAATGATAGGAAACTGCATATTTACTAATGCACTTCCATAAGTAAGTGATGTAAAAGAATGTTTCACAGCAAGAACATCTGTTTCAGTATCACAGTCCTTTTCAAAGCTTTTATTTCCAGAGTTGACTACATGTACTAGAAATAATTTCAAAAAAGTTTTTTTTTTTATGTTTATTTAGCACAAGAGAGAATTCAATTTCAATTTTGAAAAGAAATTCAAAATAATGTAATAGGAAAGAATAACAGTTACTCAACATATACTATTCTATATCACAATCTTTCTTATAACAACCTTAAAATGGTGGCATCTCCATTTTGCAGATGAAGAAAAAGAAACCAAGCAAGGCTAAGTGGCTTGTCTGAGACCTGGGCTGTGAATTAAGAGAATGGGATTCTAACTCCAAAGCTTGAATTCTTATTAGTCTTGGACCTGTACTGTCTTTACTGTCTATAGTGATGTTACAATTGCACTCATCTCACATGGTAGCAAAGTAATGCTCAAAATTCTCCAAGCCAAGCTTAAACAGTATGTGAACTGTGAACTTGCAGATCAAGCTGGATTTAGAAAAGGCAGAGGAACCAGAGATCAAATTGTCAACATCTGTTGGATCATCGAAAAGCAAGACAGTTCCAGAAAAAAACATTTACCTCTTCTATATCGACTATACCAAAGCTTTTGTCTGTGTGAATCACAACATACAGTGGAAGGTTCTGAAAGAGCTGGGAATACCAGACCACCTGACCTGCCTCCTGAGAAATTTGTATGCAGGTCAAGAAACAAAAGTTAGAATTGAACATGGAAGAACAGATTGGTTCCAATTCAGGAAAGGAGTACATCAAAGCTGTTTTTTGTCACCTTGCTTATTTAACTTATGCAGAGTACATCATGAGAAATGCTGGACTGGATGAAGCACAAGCTGGAATCAAGATTGCCGGGAGAAATATCAATAACCTCAGATATGCAGATGAGGCCACACCTTTGTCAAAAAGCGAAGAAGAGCCTCTTGATGAAAGTGAAAGAGGAGAGTGAAAAAGTTGGGTTAAAACTCAACGTTCAGAAAACTAAGATCATTGAACCTTATCCCATCACTTAATGGCAAATAGATGGGGAAAAAATGACAGACTTTAGTTTGTTGTCTCCAAAATCATGCAGATGAGTACTGCAGCCATGAAATTAAAAGACACTTGCTCCTTGGAGAAGAGCTATGACTAACCTAGACAGATATTAAAAAGCAGAGACATTACTTTGCCAACAAAGTCCGTCTAGTCAAAGCTATGGTTTTTCCAGTAGTCATGTATAGATGTGAGATTTGGATTATAAAGAAAGCTGAGCGCCGAAGAATAAATGCTTTTGAACTGTGGTGTTGGAGAAGACTCTTGAGTGTCCCTTGGACTGCAAGGAGATCCAACCAGTCCATCCTAAACAAGATCAGTCCTGAGTATCCATTGGAGGGACTGATGCTGAAGCTGAAATTCCAATACTTTGGCCCCTGGGGTAAAAAGACTGACTCATCAGAAAAGACCCTGATGGTGGGAAAGATTGAAGGCAGGAGGAGACAGGGACGACAGAGGGTGAGATGGTTGGATGGCATCACCAACTCAATGGCAAGAGTTTGAGTAAACTCCCGGAATTGGTGATAGACAGGGAAGCCTGGTGTGCTGCAGTCCATGGGGTCGCAAAGAATTGGACGCGACTGAGTGACTGAGAGACTGAACTGAACTGAAGTGATGTCACTGGGTCCTTAGGAAGGGATGCATCATGGGGAAAATGAAGAAGGTCCAAAAGCAGTAACTTGGCAAAAGTTTTGGTTCTGAACGACCAGAAAGCAAGTTTTGTGTTATCATGTCTTGTAAGTTCAGTTCAGTTCAGTAGCTCAGTTGTGTCCGACTCTTTGCGACCCCATGAATCACAGCACGCCAGGCCTCCCTGTCCATCACCAACTCCCGGAGTCCACTCAAACTCATGTCCACAGAGTCGGTGATGCCATCCAACCATCTCATTTTCTGTCGTCCCCTTCTCCTCCCGCCCCCAACCTTTCCCAGCATCAGAGTCTTTTCCAGTGAGTCAACTCTTCGCATGAGGTGGTCTTGTAAGTAGACACTGCTTATTTTTGTCTTCTAAGGAGCCAATGTAGTTACTGACAGAGGCAGTGTTAATAATTTTAGATTATATAACACTTCACAATTGACTTTACAAAGTACTTCATTTTCACCTTTTGGATTATGTCACAGATCCTCTGAATTCATGCTTCACTTATTTTCCCCAGTCACAGCATTTTACATTATGATTTTTGTATGAAATCATTCACCTGAGGGTTCTATTCTGCAGTCTTCAGCTAAATCAGCCTTAAGTCTTTCAGTTCAGTTAAGTCTTTAGATTTTACTAAAAAAACTCTCTCCCAAATTAATATACCCAAAGCACTTAAGCCAAAAATTGATTTTATTCTGCGTTGAGACTAAAATGTTGTCTTATATGTTTGCTGAGTTATTTAGATTATGCTGCCAAATTAAATAGGGTTTTAAAATGATGATCTGCAATACTAGAATTCCCTAACCAATGTAAACTAGAGAATTTATTCCTTGCTGTATTTTACCCAATGTCCTCTAACTACTTGCAAAGGAACGTAGAATAACTTTGATTTTAATAAATCTATTAAAAGAAAAGGCACATGTATATATTCACTTGATTCAATTTTCATCTTTTTTTCTTGCCCATAGCTTAAGCTATGGATAAGATGTGTTACTGTGAGATTTTGTTGATCTGTTTACACATTTTAAAATTAAAATTCTTCGAGGCTTTTTATAAATAAATGATAAGTTAAGCAGGAACAGAAGGAACACCAGATGGAAGTCTTTCAAGAGGTATCCTCAGGGATATTATATGAAGTTGGGTGATCCTAGGCAAGAAGAATATAACACAGTTTGTGACTCATACAGGATCTTAATATACAGAATATTACTCAAGTAAATATTGTGTTATGTACAATATTTAGTGTGCTGTGCTGTGCTCAGTCACTCAGACGTGTCCAACCCTGTGACCCTGTGGACTATGGCCCACCAGGCTCCTCTGTCCATACGATTCTCCAGGCAAGAATGCTGGAGTAGGTTGCCATTTTCTCCTCCAGGGGATCTTCCCAACCCAGAGACTGAATTGCATTTCCTGCATCTTGTCACAGTGACAGGCAATTCTTTACCACTGAACCACCTGAGAAGCCTCACAATATTTAACACCATGTAGTATGTATGGGCCTGGAAAATCCCATGGATGGAGGAGCCTGGTAGGCTGCAGTCCATGGAGTAGCTAAGAGTCAGACATGACTGAACGACTTCACTTTCACTTTTCACTTTCTTGCATTGGAGAAGCAAATGGCAACCCACTCCAGTGTTCTTGCCTGGAGAATCTTAGGGATGGCGGAGCCTGGTGGGCTGCCATCTATGGGGTTGCACAGAGTCGGACACGACTGAAGCGACTTAGCAACAGCAGCAGCAGCAGTATGTATGGATGTGAGAGTTGGACTGTGAAGGAAGCTGAGCTCAGAAGAATTGATGCTTTTGAACTGCGGTGTTGGAGAAGACTCTTGAGAGTCCCTTGGACTGCAGGGAGATCCAACCAGTCCATTCTAAAGGAGACCAGTCTTGGGGGTTCATTGGAAGGACTGATGCTGAGGCTGAAACTCCAATACTTTGGCCACCTCGTGCGACGAGTTGACTCACTGGAAAAGACTCTGATGCTAGGAGGGATTGGGGGCAGGAGAAGAAGGGGATGGCAGAGGATGAGATGGTTGGATGGCATCACTGACTCGATGCACATGAGTTTGAGTGAACTCGGGGAGTTGGTGATGGACAGGGAGTACTGGCATGCTGTTATTCACAGGGTCGCAAAGAGTCAGACATGACTGAGCGACGGAACTGACTGAGTATGTATGTGGATATATATAGGAGAAGGAGATGGCAACCTACTCCAGTACTGTTGCCTGGAAAATCCCATGGACAGAGGAGCTTGGTAGGCTACAGTCCGCGGGGTCGCAAAGTGTCAGACACGACTGAGCGACTTCACTTTCACTTTTCACTTTCATACATTGGAGAAGGAAATAGCAACCCACTCCAGTGTTCTTACCTGGAGAACCCCAGATATGGAGAAGCCTGGTGATCTATGTTCCATGGGGTCGCACAGAATCAGACACGACTGAAGCGACTTAGCAGCAGCATATACATATATATATATATACACACACACACATATATATATACTCTATAGCATGAAACCACAGAATTTTCAACTGGAGTAGACTCTAAAAAATAAGGCAGTCCAACTTCATCATTTGTAGAAGATAGTTTTGAGATTTACACTAATGGTCAGCAATGTGAAAATCTACTTTTTTGGTGGCTGGTTAGAACTATGATGAAAAATCAATGTCCTCATTTCAAAACTTGTATTTTTTCCCACTAATCCGAGTTGTTGCTTAAAGGAGCATATAAAGGTATATAAAATATATTTTTTCTATATGTGAAAACATGTCAACGTGCAACTTTTATTTGTACCAGTAAGGATTAGAAAACATTACATTGTAGTTATTATATTCTTTGAGGTCAAATAATTTGACTTAAGTGCCAAAGCACTAGGCCTTTCCAAGTGGCTCAGTGATAAAGAAATTGCCTGCCAATGCAGGAAGGTGCAGGAGATATGAGTTTGATCTCTGGGTTGGGAAGAATCCTTAAATAGGAAATGGGAACCCACTCCATGGGCTGCAGTCCATACCGTCACAAAGAGTCAAACATGACTGAGAACATACACTCTCCACAAAGATATGGAGTGTGTTTAATATATATGTGCCTAATATTAGTAACCTCAGATATGCAGATGACACCACCCTTATGGCAGAAAGTAAAGAGGAACTCAAAAGCCTCTGGATGAAGGTGAAAGAGGAGAGTGAAAAGGTTGGCTTGAAGCTCAACATTCAGAAAACAAAGATCATGGTATCTGGTCCCATCACTTCAGGGGAAATAGATGGGGAAACAGTGCAAACAGTGTCAGACTTTATTTTTGGGGGCTCCAAAATCACTGCAGATGCAGATTGCAGCCATGAAATTAAAAGACGCTTACTCCTTGGAAAGAAAGTTATGACCAACCTAGATAGTATATTAAGAAGCAGAGACATTACTTTGCCAACAAAGGTCTGTCTAGTCAAGGCTATGGTTTTTCCCCTGGTCATGTATGGATGTGAGAGTTGGACTGTGAAGAAAGCTGATCGCCAAAGAATTGATGCTTTTGAACTGTGGTGCTGAAGAAGACTCTTGAAAGTCCCTTGGACTGCAAGGAGATCCAACCAGTCCATTCTAAAGGAGATCAATCCTGGGTGTTCATTGGAAGGAAGCTGAAACTCCAATACTCTGGCCACGTCATGCAACGAGTTGACTCACTGGAAAAGACTCTGATGCTGGGAAGGATTGGGGATGGGAGGAGAAGGGGATGACAGAGAATGAGATGGCTGGATGTCATCACCGACTCGATGGACAAGAGTTTGAGTGAACTCCTGGTGTTGGTGATGGACAGGGAGGCCTGGTGTTCTGTGATTCATGGGGTCGCAAAGAGTCGGACATGATTGAGCTACTGAACTGAACTGAAGGTGTGAACTTGTAAAATGAATATTATATTATAATATTGATTTGTGGTTGGGATTTCAGGAAGGGATAACTTCAGGTGTAACGGACCAGGAAACCATAGGACCCTCTATTTGGTCTCCTCTTGTCATTGACACCCTTATCTATTTTCAAGCTCAATACCAATATTGCTCAAGGCTGAGTAGCATTTTCCAGGGAAAAACAGGTTCAGGACTCTTCAATATTAAGTTAAAAATAATTTTAGTAAATTGTGTCAATTTAAGCAAAGTATAAATTAAGAGGAGTGACATAGTAAGATGGCAGCGTATGAAGCCCTGAAACCTCCTTTCTTCCACAAACACAATGATTCAGCAACTATTCATGCAATAGTCCCTTTGTGAGAAATCAACAACCAGCTGAAAGTCTCTAAAGTTGTTGAAGAGACACCAACATAAAAAATCAAGAAAAAATGAAAAAAAAAAAAAATTGGAAAAGTTATTCCAAAAAAGGAATAAGATAAAAATTCAGAAAGTGACTCTAATGAAATAAAATTATGATTTAGTTGAAAAGGACTTAAAATTAACTCTCATAATCATACTCACCAACATTTAGACAACAACAAATGAATAAAGTGATAACTTCAATAGCGATATTAAATATAAAATAAAATGCCAAGCAGAAAATATGGCTGAAGAACGTAACAGGATGGAAAAAATTAGCTCAGCAGGAGACTGGATCAATTACAAGGAAGGTTCAATGGACTTAAAAAGAGGTTACTGGAAATAATTCAGTCAGAGGAGAAAAAGAAAAAAAAAAAGAATAAAAAGAAGGAAGAAGTTTAATAGAATGATAAGAAACCATCACACTGACAAAATGTGCATTTATGAGAATTCTAGAAGATATAAAGAAGGAACCAAAAAGAATATTCAAAGAAATAATGGCTTCAGTTCAGTTCAGTTGCTCAGTCGTGTCTGACTCTCTGCGACCCCATGAATCACAGCACGCCAGGCCTCCCTGTCCATTACCAACTCCCAGAGTTCACTAAAACTCATGTCCACAGAGTCGGTGATGCCATCCAGCCATCTCATTCTCTGTCGTCCCCTTCTTCTCCAGCCCCCAACCTTTCCCAGCATCAGTCTTTTCCAATGAGTCAACTCGTCGCATGAGGTGGCCAAAGAATTGGAGTTTCAGCTTTAGCATCAAAACGTCCTAATTCAGGACAGGAAATGGACAGCCACATCTAAGAAATCTAAAGAACATATAAATATGATAAGCACAAAGAATTCAAACTGGCACACATAATCAAATTGCCCAAAGTCAAAGACAAGGAGAATTTTGAAAGCAGGAAAAGAATGACTTTTCACATGCAACAGGAGACTCATATGGCTATGAGAAGATTTTTCATCAGAAACCTTGCAGGACAGAAGTGACAGGAATAATACATTCAAAATGCTTAAAAAAAAAAAAAAAAAACTGTCAAGGGAGAATACCGTATCTGGCAAAACTCTCTTTTAAAAATAAAGAGATACTATATACGAGACAGCAAAAGAGACATAGATGTATAAAACAGTCTTTGGGACTCTGTGGGAGAGGGTGAGGGTGGGATGGTTTGGGAGAATGGCATTGAAACATGTATATTATCATATGTGAAATGAATCGCCAGTTCATGGTCAATGCATGTGACATGATGCTTGGGGCTGGTATTCGGGTATGACCCAGAAGGAGGATAAGGGTAGGAGGGAGGTGGGAGGGGGATTCGGGAGGGGGAACTCATGTACACCCGGGGCGGATTCATGTCAATGTATGGCAAAACCAACCAATATAATATTGTAAAATAATTAGCCTCCAATAAAAATAAAAAAGAAAAAAAGAAACAAAAAATAAATAAATAAAAATAAAGAGATAAAGACTTTCCCAAACAAAAGTTGAAGGAGATGGTCACCACTAGACCTGTCTTATGTGACGTGAAATGAAAGTCGCTCAGTCATGTCTGACTCTTGCGACCCCCTGGACTGTATAATTCTCCAGGCCAGAATACTGGAGTGGGTAGCCTTTCCCTTCTCCAGGGGATCTTCCCAACCCAAGGATCGAACCCAGGTCTCCTGCATTGCAGACTTGTCTTATAAGAAATGATAAAAATGCTCTCCAAGTTGAAATGAAAAGATATCAAACAGCAACATGATAGCATACAAAAAGCATCAAATGTAAATTTATAAACGAAAGCATCAAAAAAAGCATCAAAAGTAAATGTATAAAGAAAGAAAAAATACTCTATTACTGTAAATGTGGTGGGTAAATAATTTTTAATTCTAGTATAAAAATCAAAAGATGTAATTATTAGAAATAGTTATAACTAAATTATGTTAAAAGACGTACAATATGAATAGACATGAATTGTGACGATAATAAACACAGTGTGGCATGTGATTGAACTTAAGTTGTTATATTAAAAAAGTGATATATCTATAATAAAAAAAAAACTGTGTCAGCCATGAGGTGATCATGTAAACACGCATAATGTTTAAGGAAGTTAAATTTTTTAAAAAATGGAAAAGGATCAAAACATATCATCATATAAAACCAACAGAACAAGAGAGCAAAGCACAAAAAGGAATTAAAAGATTAACAAAAAAACAACTGAAAAATGACAACAGAAAATCTTTCTCTATAAATAATTACTTTAGATGTAAATGGATTAGACTTCTTATTCAAGAAACATAAAATAACTAAATAGGTAAATCCAAAACATGATTAGAGTATATGTTGTGTGTGTATTAAAAAATAAACTCAGTTTGGATTTAAGGATGCACATTGGTTGAAAGCAAAGAGATGGGAAGAGATATTCCTTGAAAATGTTAACAAAAAAGTGACCGTAGCTATACAAGACAAAATAGATTTTAAGTCAAAACTGTCATAAGGTCCCATCTGCATTATATAGGGGTAAATAGTCAAATCAACAGGCAAATGGAATAATTATAAACATATATGTCCAATATGAGGACACCAAAAAGATATAAAGCAAATACTGACAGCAGTTAAGGGCCAAATGGACAGCAATACAATAATAGTAGGAACTTTAATACATTACTCATATAGGAACTAGAAAAGGAAACAACAAGTTAGCAGAAATAATAAATGTTAGAAGAGAAATAAACAAAAGAGACAATAAAATAATAACAGAAGAAAGAAAACAATAAAATGTTGCTCTTTTGAGAAGATAAACAAAGTTGGCAAACCTTACTGAGAGGGTAACTGGCAGGAAGGCCAGGGGTCTCCAAACTGAGAAAATAACCTGCAAGTGTCAGACATTTTTCTCTCTCTTAAGCGGCAGGGAAACAAACAAACTAGCGATTTTTTTTTCTTCTCTATACAAATTTAAAAGGAAGTTTCTCTTAAAATACTCTGTTGCCATAATGACACCTGGTTTCACCTGAAGTTAACTATTCTCAAATCTTGAGTTAACCAATGCATTTTTCTTACAGAAATGTTGGTCTTAAGCTATGTTAATGTACTATGCATTTACCCCAAATTCTGTCTTCCAGTCGGTACCCCCAAATGGCTCAGAACCTACTTGACAAACCAGTATGTTACACTCAGATATTGTTCTCCTAATCTATGTAAACAAAACCGTTTGTATGGCAATCTGCCCTTCTGCAACATTCAAGTTAATAATTTTATGGCCCGGCATGAATCGTCTGGTGTCAAGATAATCCCAAAATGCATCTTATGGTTGAGGGGCCTGGTGCCATTCTGAGTTTTAGACATTCATTTCTTTCATTAACAGACTGCTAGTGACTATATAGGAGAAGGCAATGGCAACCCACTCCAGTACTCTTGCCTGGAAAATCCTATGGACAGAGGAGCCTGGTAGGCTGCAGTCCATGGGGTTGCTAAGAGTCAGACACGACTGAGCGACTTCACTTTCACTTTTCACTTTCATGCATTGGAGAAGGAAATGGCAACCCACTCCAGTGTTCTTGCCTGGAGAATCCCAAGGACGGTGGAGCCTGGTGGGCTGCCGTCTATGGGGTCACACAGAGTCGGGCATGACTGAAGTGACTTAGCAGCAGCTGCAGCAGTGACTATATAACATCCAGCTGAAAACTAGCAGGGGGGTACTCTTTCTGCCCCCTTCTAATGCCTATGTCAGAAGCTTTCTCTATCTTCTTTATACTTTAATAAAACTTTATTACACAAAAACTCTGAGCAATCAAGCCTCATCTCTGGCCCTGGATTGAATTCTTCTCCTCCGGAGGCCAAGAATCCCAGTGTCTTTGTATCATTCTGCAACAACCTTTCATTAGCTACAGTAAAGAAAAAAAAAGAGAGAAGATTCAAATAAATACATTTGAAAATAGAAGAAATAATACACCTGATGCCACAGGAAGGAAAGGATCATAAGTTTATACCATTGACAACTATATGCCAAGAAACTGGATAACCTGAAAGAAGTGGATAAATTCCTAGAAACACACAACCAATCAAGACTAAATCATGAAGAAACAGCAAGTAAGAATAGACCTATTATTAGTCAGAAATTTGAATTAGTAATAAAAAATGTCCTACCATAGAAAGTCCAGGACCAGATGTTTTCACTGGTAAATTCTATGAAATATTTAAAGACTAGCATCAATCTCAAATTTCCAAAAATCTGGAAAGAAGGAATATTTCCAAACTGCTTCATGAAACTAGCACTACCCTGATATGAAATCCAGACACAGACACCACAAGAAAAGACAGCTACAGGCTAATATTCTTGACAAACATAAATGCAAAAATCCTCAATGAAATGCTAGTAATCCAATAGAAATACTAAAGAGTAAATTCAATAAAATTTCAAGATATAAAATCAGCATAAAAATCCAGTTCCTTTCCTATTCATTAACCATGTTGTATATAAAAAGGAAATTAGGAATATAATCTCTTTAAATATTGTGTCAAAAAGGATAAAATACTTAGGAGTAAACTTACATAAGGAAATAAAAAGCATATGTATTGATATCTGCAAAAGACTAATGAAATAAATTAGATCGGCCACAAAAGCGAAAGGCATCTGCATTTGTGGACTGGAAGACTTTATATTGTTTAAATGTCCATATTACCAAAACAGTCAATAAATTCAATGCAATCTCTGTCTAAGTCCCAGTGGCAATTTTTTTTTTTTTCAGAAAAAGAATAAACAACTCTTTAATGCATATGGAACTACAAAAGGCTATGAACAAAAAAAAATAAATATTGAGGCCAAAAAGAGCTGGAGACACCACACTTACTGATTTCAAATAATATTACAAAGACAGAGTAATCAAAACTGTATGGTACTGGCATAAAGACAGACATATAGATCAATGGAACAGACTAGACAGCCTGGAGTTAAATCCACAAGTCTACAGATGTTTGACAGGGTACAAAATAGAAATAGAATGTGTGTGTGTGTGCTCAGGTGTTCGGTTATGTTTGATCCACCGGGCTCCTCTGTCCATGGAATTTTTCAGACAAGAATACTAGAGTGGGTTGCCATTTCCTTCTTTAGGGGATCTTCCCAACACAGGGATCGAACCCATGTCTCTTGTGTCTTCACTGGCAGGCAGGTACTTTACTGCTGTGCCACCTGGGAAGCCCCAGGAAAAGGATAGTGTCTTCAATAAATGGTGCTGGGAAAATTGAATATCTACATGAAAATAAATAAAACAGGATTTTTGTCTCATACAATAAATAAAAATCAATTCAAAATTGACTAGAGACTTAAACATGACATCTGAAAGTATAAAACCCCTAGAAGAAAATAAAGGGTAAAATCTTCATGACATAGCTTTTCCAATTATTTCATGACTGTAACACCAAAAATACAAACAACAAAAGTAAAAATAGATGAGTGGAACTATATCCACCTAAAAAGGTTATGCATAGTAAAGAAGATAATCAACAGTGTAAAGGCATCCTACAAGATGGGAGGAAACATATGCAAAAAACTATATATGAAAAGAGGTTAATATTCAAATATATAAGGTACTTCTACAATTCAATAGGGGGAAAAAATTGATAACCCAATTGAAAGTGAATTAAAGCCTTGAATAGGCATTTCTCCAAAGAGGATTTCCAAAGGGGCAACAGGTATACAGAAAAAGATTCAACATCACTAATCATCAGAAAAATGCATATCAAAATCACAATGAGGTATCATCTTACACCTATTAGAATGACTCCTGAAACCACATACAAACCCCTGTGTCCTTGTCCTTTGAAGTAAAATTATATTGCTTTAGTCTCTCAGGCCTCCCCTGAGTCTCAAAGGGCTAGCTCAAGAGATAATGGTTAGGGAATATGAAGACGTAGAAACAAAGAATCCTTATTTGGCTGGGAAACTGGTAACACTTTTTAGACCATAAAGCATCTGTATAGCAGAGTCACGGAACTCCCAGTTCCCTGAAGTAGTAGTTGAGTTACTAAGTCATGTTCAACTCTTGTGACTCCATGGACTATAGCCTGCCAGGCTCTTCTGTTCTATGTGGTTCTACAGGCAAGAACACTGGAGATGGTTGCCATTTCCTTCTTCATGGGATCTTGCTGACCCAGGAATCGAACCCAGGTCTCCTGCATTTCAGACAGATTCTTTACCAAATGAGCTACAAGGGAAGCCCCAGTTCTGTGAAAGATATAGATAAATATCTGACACACAATCCTAAGTGGTTTTTATAGAAAGCATATCCCCTCCAGCTGAAACCTGTTGACTGCAATCATGTGGACACCAGACTGTCTGAAAGGAGACGATAAGTGCAGCTTGAAAGTACGTCATAATGCCAAACAACCCAAGAATTTTGCCCAAGCTGCTCACACCCACTGAAATTCCTTCCCTCACACTGCCTTTAAAACTTTGGTGTCCTCACTGGCAACTTGTAGATGGCCTTAGGATATTAGTCGGCCATTTTCCCAGGTTGCTGACCTGAATAAAAAAGAAAAAAAAAAAAAAAAAACTTTTCCTTTTCCACCAGCATTTGTCTCTCCAGTGGTGAGCAGCGGAACTTGGATTTGGTACTAGCCTTTTGCAGTGATACAAAAATATAAAAAATCAAACATTGGTGAGAATGTTGGGAAATTAGAACCCTGGTATGCTCTTCGTGGTAATGCAAACTAGTGCAGCTGCTATAGAAAATACTATTGAGTAACCCTATTTGGGGGTATTTATTAAAACTATTGAAATAATTCCTTTGTACATTTTCTAATGAGATTAAATATTTAAGGTGAGGTACACATGATGACGAGTATAAAACAGAGTTCTTGAATAAAAGAAATTATGATTAAATGGAATGGAGAAATTGTCAAAACTAGAAACCCATACAATGGAAGAATTAAAGAGAGATCCTAAAAGTATAAGAAAGAATCAAAGACAGGCTCTTTCAGATTTCTGACAGAAATTTTGCAAGGATCGCAAAAAATATATGTAAAGCTGTTAAAGACATGGGTCAGTGCAAAAAAATGGAATAGCAGTTGGTATAGAAAGAGAATTTATAGGGTAGGAGACAGTTTCTGCTGTACTACACAGTGAAAGTGAAAGTCGCTCAGTGGTGTCCGACTCTGTGCGACATGATGGACTGTACAGTCTATGGAATTCTCCAGGTCAGAATACTGAAATGGGTAGCCTTTCCCTTCTCCAGGGGATCCTCCCAACCCAGGGATTGAACCCAGGCCTCCCACATTGCAGGTGGATTCTTTACCAGCTGAACACAAGGCAAGCCCAAGAATTCTGGAGCGGGTAGCCTATCCTTCTACAGCAGGTCTTTCCCACCCAGGAATGGAACTGGGGTCTCCTGCATTGCAGGTAGATTCTTTACCAACTGATCTATCAGGGAAGCCTGCAAGTGAGGCTCAGTCCACGATGAGATGCGAGATAAGAATCACATGCCCTCATGTGGGAATAAATTGAAAGTGGTTTTTATATGTGCAAGTAATAAGAAATAATTCTCATTGGTCTGTGTCTCAACTTGGTCTGTATCTGATATTTTGCTATTTGAGGCCAGGAGCCACTAATGTTAGAAAAAGACAGCCAAGGAGTCAAATGAATGATCAAATAAATGAATCAATGACTTACAACAATGGATTTTAGAATGTTTCAGTGAGACCTTGATGTCTTTATTATTTTGGTTATGTTTGTCAGAGATATGCCTTTTTAAAAGGCTCTGTTTACTGCAGAGTGATTCTGTTCTTGAGACTGAATGGACAGAAAATGAGCAAAGATTAAGAATTAAAAGTTGAATGTTTTAATTTTTCTTGATAATTTTTCCACTGTTGTGTTTCAATTTATTTTTGCCTACATTGTATCCATCTAACAAGTGTCTTGGAAAAGCTCAAATAGGTTGACAAACATCCCCTAATAAGTATTATAAACAATTTACTAAAATGTCATTATATCTCTAAATTGATAATAAACTGTAACAAGTAATATGAGACATCAAAATGTTCTATAATGAGAGAAACATGGATAATTTAGGTAATTTTTAAAATTCATTCTTCAGGAATCTACCACAACATCTAAAAAAAAATCCTATCTTTATGTCTTAAACTATTAAGAGTAACTTTTGTGGCTAAAATATTTTCATGACTGATGATTGACAGAATTTTTTATGAAAGTGTAGGTATCTGTGTCAGATTAGCCATTAAATATGCAAATCAATGTTTTGAATACATCAGTCACTATCATGGACTGAATGCTTGTCTTCTCCTAAAATTCCCATGTTGAAATCCTAGTACATTGGCATGAGAGGTGAGGACCTTTGGGAAATGAAGGTGAAGTTCTAATTAATGGAATTAGTGCCTTTATGAAAAAGACTCCCTTAGGACTTTTTAAAATTTTTCTGCCAATGTGAGGACCCAGCTAGAAGACACCTGTCTATGAATCAGGAAATAGGCCCTCATCAAATTCCAATCAATGAGCACTTGGATCTTGAACTTCCTAAACATCATAACTTTGAAAAATAAATGTTGTTTAAGCCAGTCTACGGTATTTTGTTATGTTATAGCATCCCAAATGGACTAAGTCAGTCCTTGATTCTTGAAAAATTCCAATGCTATATGAAAGTACATGCCATCTTATATTCTGTTTTGAATATTAGTGATTGATAATTGTGGGGGAAAGAAAGCTAGCATCTTTCTAGAACACATTTCATGTTTATCAGTTTCTGTAGAAAGAGGGAAAAAAATCCTCTAATAGATTAACAGTGATATTCATTTACTTGCATAATTATTTTATTTGCTTTTATATTATCAAAAAGAAGAGTTGGTGATATTGTAACTTGGTCTGCTTTCATTAGGGATTATGGTTTGTTGTCCTTAAACAATTTGGACCCCAAAGAAGGAGTCCATGTACTGAAAAGTGTAAGTAATTAAAGCACTACCAAGAAAAGTGTTTTCCTTCCTCCAGAGAAGGAGAATTTACTCCTAGACCTTGGAAGCTATCACCATTATTGTCATTAAGGGATGCAGAATTTCTCACACTTTTGGCAGAAAATTGAATGGACTAACTGTTTCACTCTCTCCTCACATACTGAGCTCTGTGTGTTTTTGTTAAAGGAAACATTAAACAACCTGTCAGCACATACACATTGGATTAGACTTTTATCATGTGGAGGGGCTCCGGCCAGTACAGAAGGAAATTATTAGAAACTTGGAGGCAGGAGAATAATTGCAGCTTAGCACTTATTGGATAGAGGAATCAGCTATTGCTTTCTTCCTTAGCGTTTTATATTGCAGACCTGTTGTTTTTAATTTTCTGAGCACTGACAATGCACTGAGCTTAAACAACAGTTCTTAATCAGAACACAGTTTTTACATGATATTCAGAGAGGCTTTATTACACACAAATTCACAAAATTTGATTTCCTTTTTTATGATTTGTCATATGATTTTTCTTCATTACATGGATATATTTTATAGTCTGCTTGTTCAGTCATTTAATTATATATCACATACTCATGTATTTGCACGCACACAGCAGTTACTATGACACAATAATAGTATAAGAAAAAAATAAAGAAAAATCAATAAGGGACTGACATAAAATTTTTCAAATACAGCATATTGAACAAGGAGGTGAAAAAAATGCTTAGAGTTGGCTGTTGCTTTTAGTTTCAAGATAACTTTACTGGTCCACACACTGAAGTTCCTCTAAATTTGATTGCAACAAATGTCCAGTTGCTTTACATCACAGGACTAATATCAAGTTTTTAGTAAGAGAGTCCTTTAGTACATTCTAATCTTCATAAACAATATTTTAGGGAAAAACATCTTTAGATTATAGTCAATGACAATCCTCTCTGCAACTCTACTTTAAGACTCTGATATTCCCTAGATAGCCCAACCTTTCTTTCTCTATTTATTAACCCAACCACCAGTAAGAATAGCCCCAACTCATTGCTGCTTCTTCTATTCTGTTTGTTCTTCTTGAAGTGTTACAGTTTGTTTTCTGTTTTTATTGTTCCCTTGGAACTGCCGACTGGCTGTAGCTTTGGTGCTGAATATGTGCTCATGTGGAAATGCTTTCCATCCTTGGTTTTTGTGATGAAATGTTTACCTGTTTCTACTCATTACAAGTCTCTCTACTCCTTGCTCAGTTTTGTGTGTGCCTCTTTAGCCCACTCTTTGACCTTAATCCCCAACCTTTAGCTTTCTCTTCTCTCATCCTATAGTCAATTGAATCAATAACTGTGACTTCCGCCGTCACCTGTATGAAGACTTCCATAGTCCCATTGGTACACAACACTATATAAGTTTTCAGTGAACAATATCATATATTGTGAATACACTTCAGCTTCCTCACCATCAAAAATTTAATTTCTATTCATTCAGTTGGTTCCTTTTGCCCATTTTCCACCTGCTTTGCCTTCCCTTTGGAAAACACTATTCTGTTCTCTATGTCTATGGCTTATTTTGGTTTGGTTTGTTATTTTACTTTGCTATTTTGCTTGTGTGATTTCTATAGACCACATGTGAATAAAACTATATGGTATTTGTCTTCCTCTGAATTGTTTCACATAGGTCTATCCTTGAACCTAAAGCAAGATTTAATATTTTTTATGGCTGAATAAAGGTCAATATATCTTTTTATGGCTGAGTAATATTTCAATAATATGGCTCTGTGTGTGTGTGTGTATGTGTGTGTATCACATCTTCTTTATCCATTCCTGCAATTGTGGCCACTTAGATTGCTTTCATATATTGGCTATTGTAAGTAACATCTTGATGAACATTGGGGTGTATATACCTTTTTAAGTTTGCATTTTCAAAATAGTTGTATAAGTACACAGAAGTGGGAGAGCAGAATTGTATCATAGCTCTATACTTTTTTTAAAGAACTTTTGTATTCTTTTCTATAATGGCTGGAACAATTCACAAATTTACACTCTCACCAACAATGCATTAGGGTTACCTTTTCTTCACATCCTCATCAACTCTTGCTATTTTTTGCCTTTTTGATAATAAGCATTCTGACAGATGCGAGGTGATATATCTTGACAAGGTTTTGATCTGCATTTTCCTAATAATTAGTGATCATTTAATTTATCTGTTGGTGATCTGTACACCTTCTTTAGGAAAAAAATTCTATTGACATTTTCTGCACATTTTTAAAGCACTTTTTCCATTGTTGCTGATAAGCTGCATGAGTTCTTTATGTATTTTACATTGTTGTTGTTACTCAGTCTCTCAGTCATGTCTGACTCTTTTTGATTCCATGGACTATAGGATGCTAGGCTTCACCATCTCTCAGAGCTTGATCAAACTCAGTCGGTGATGCCAGCCAACCAACCCATCCTCTGTTATCCCCTTCTTCTCCTGCCTCAATATTTCCCAGCATCAGGGTCTTTTCCAATCAGTCGACTCTTGACATCAGGCGGCCAAAGTATTGGAGCTTCAGCTTCAGCATCAGTCCTTCCAATGAATATTCAGGACTCACTTTATTTAGGATTGACTGGTTTGATCTTGCAGTCCAAAGAATTCTCAAGAGTCTTCTCCAGCAACACAGTTTGAAGGCATCAACTCTTTGGCACTAAACCTTCTTTATGGTCCAACTCTCATATCTGTACACGACTAATGAGGAAACCATAACTTTGACTAGACAGACCTTTGTAGGCTAAGTAATATCTCTGCTTTTTAACACGCTGCCTAGTTTTGTCACTGCTTTTCTTCCAAGGAGCAAGCGTCTTTTAATTTAATGGCTGGAGGTACCATCTGCAATGATTTTGGAGCCCAAGAAAATAAGTCTGTCATTGTTTCCATTGTTCCCCACCTGTTTGTCATGAAGTTATGGGGCAGATGCCATGATTTTTGTGTTTTGAATGTTGCGTTTTCGACGAGCTTTTTCACTCTCCTCTTTCACTTTCATCAAGAGGCTCTTTAATTCCTCTTTGCTTTCTACCACTTCAGTGGTGTTGCCTGTGTAGCTGGGGTTATTGATATTTCTCCTGGCAATCTTGATTCCATCTTGTGCTTCATTCAGCCCAGCATTTCAGATGATGTACTCTGCATATAAGTTAAATAAGGAGGGTGGCAACATACATCCTTGATGTACTCCTGGCCCAGTTTTGAACCAGTCTGATGTTCCATGTCCAGTTCTAACTGTAGTTTCTTGACCTGCATACACATTTCACAGGAGGTAGGTAAGGTGGTTTGGTATTCCCATCTCTTGGTGAATTTTTCTTTTCTTTTTTTTGGTCTACGCAGTCAAAGGTTTTAGCATAGTCAATGAAGGAAAAGTTTATTTTTCTGGAATTTTCTAGCTTTCTCTATGATCCAATGGATGTTTGCAATTTGATCTCTGGTTCCTTTGCCTTTTCTATATCCAACTTAAACATCTGGAACTTCTCAGTTCACATACTGTTGAAGCCTAGCTTGAAGGATTTTAAACATTAGTTTGCTAACATGAGAAATGAGTGCAACTGTGCAGTAGTTTGAACGTTCTTTGGCATTGTCCTTCTTTGGGATTGGATGAAATTTGATTTTTTCCACTCGTACCCACTGTTGAGGTTTCCAAATTTGCTGACATATTGAGTGTAGCGCTTTAACAGCATCATCTCTTAGAATTTGAAATCGCTCATGTGGAATTCCATCACCTCCACCAGCTTTGTTCGTAGTGATGCTTCCTAAGGCCCACTTGACTTCACAGTCCACAATGTCTGGCTCTTGGTGAGTGATCTCACCATCGTGGTTGTCCGGGTCATTAACACCTATTTTTTGTAGAGTTTCTGTGTATTCTTGTCACCTTTTCTTAATCTTGCCTGCTTCTGTTAAGTCCATACTCTTTTGTCCTGTATTGTGCCTGTCTTTGTGTAAACTGTTTCCTTGATAGCTCTAATTTTCTTGAAGAGATCACTAGTCTTTCCCATTCCTTCCCCCCCCCTCAATTTCTTTGCATTATTCAGTAAAAAAGACTTTATCTCTTCTTCTATTCTTTGAAACTCTGCATTCAGATGTGTGTATCTCTTCTTTTCTCCTTTCACTTCTCTTCTTTTCTCAGTTATTTGTAAGGACATCTCAGACAACCATTTTGTCCTTTTGCATTTCTTTTTCTTGGGGATGGTTTTTATCACCACCTCCTGTACAAAGTAATGAGCTTCCACCCATAGTTTTCAGGCACTTTATCAGATCTAATCCCTTGAATGTATTTGTCAGTTCAACTATAATCATAAGGGATTTTATATAGTTCATAACTGAATCACCCAGTGGTTTTCCCTACTTTCTCCAATTTAAGTCTGAATTTTGCAATAAGGAGTTCATGATCTGAGCCACAGTCAGCTCCCGTTCATGTTTTTGCTGGCTGTATAGCGTTCTTCACTCTTCAGCTGCATTGAATATAATCAGTCTGATTTCAGTATTTGCCATCTGGTGATGTCCTTGTGTAGAGTCATCTCTTGTATTATTGGTAGAGGCTGTTTGATATGACCAGCACATTTTATTGGCAAAACTCTTCTAGCCTATGCCCTGCTTCATTTTGCACTCCAAGGCCAAGCTTACCTGTTAATCCAGATATTCTTGTCTAATTTTATTGTATATACTAACTCCTTATTGAATAATGATTTGTGAAGATCTTCTCCCTTTTGGTAGGTTGTCTTTCTGTTTTTTCAATGGCTTATTTTACTCTGCAGATGGTTTTTATTCTGATATAGTATCATTTGTTTCTTTTTGTTTTTGTTTCCCTATGCCTGTAGAGACATATTCAGAAAGAAATTACTAAAATGGATGTTTAAAAGTGTACTGCCTGTGTTTTCCTCCTGGTATTTGATGATTCCAGGTCTTACACTGAAGTCTTTATTTCATTTTTATTTTATTTTTGTGTATGGCGTGAGATAATGGTCTAGCTTCATTTTTTTGTATGCAGCCATCCATTTTCCCAACACCTTTTATTGAAGAGGTTACTTTTTCTCCAATTTGTATTACTTGTGAGAATATGAAATAACAGAATTTTGTACTTTCAAAAACATAAAAGTACTGTGTTCCAATTTGTAGAGCACAATGATAAATATAGTATGAGATAAGATTAATTAATGGTACATTTATGGTACATTAAGCTATATGTACACTTAATAAGATATATTAAAAATTTAAAGTAATGATCCATAATAACAAAGTAGAACCAAGTAATCAATACCATTTAAGTCAGCACACAAGCTATCATCCTAAAATACAGGTTAATAATAACAAAAATAAGCTAATTATCTAAGTGGAAATTTAGAGAATAGGCTGGCATATGGACAGAACTCAGTAGAGAGTGTTCTTACACTTGGGAACTCTGTGAAACAGAGATGGGGGAATAAAGTTCCAATTCCCATTCTTGAATCATATATTTTGTGTGTATTATTAAGCCAGACCCTTATATATCCAGAGACTATGGATGAACAAAAGGACATATGTTTAATCTTATCATGAAATATAATGGGGATGTATAGCCATTAAGATAGAAAAGCAGCTTGATACTGGAATAATTCTGTGTAATGAGAACAGTACATTTTTAGTACACTTTGGGAGAATAGATGAAGACATATATGTTAGTAGAATGAAAAAAAGAAAAAAGAAACCATGTAGATGGACCTACTAATCAGGAAAACTCTAAAGTTTTCCTATATTTCTTTTTCAAAAAAGACATAATGAAAAATATTTTGTATCATTAACAGAATAACCTGATACACTGTATGGAGATCTGGAACTCTAACAATAAAGACAGCCACAGATTCTGGCAGGGACTTTCCAGGGATGTGGCTGATAGATTCACTTGTTTTTATAGTCCTTCCTAGAATAATCAGTTCAGCTTTACATGGATCCAATTCTTGCCTGCAATCATTTAGATAAGAAATTTATGGTTTTAGTATGTGCTGTAAAAACATTTGTTTGACCAATTAATTAAGCTGTTAACAAAAGAAGAAAGACTTTAGTAAAAATATTATCTCACCATAAAACAAATAAAACCAGAAGTAGATGCTGCTGCTGCTGCTAAGTCACTTCAGTCGTGTCCAACTCTGTGCGACCCCATATATGATAGTCAACCAGGCTCTTCCATCCCTGGGATTCTCCAGACAAGAATACTGGAGTGGGCTGCCATTTCCTTCTCCAAGAAGTAGATGAGTCTCTTCTAAATTAGAAATCCTTAATGATTTCAGTACTTAAATATAAAGTTTGACTTGAATAAAATGACAAATTGTAGCAATCACCTAATAAAATAAACAAATCCTGATAATGAACAGGTCTTTTTCAACAATGACTAAAATAAGATTAGAGTACAATGTTCTACTTCAGTTTTTTACATGGTTAAATTTTTTCTTTGAGTGAAATAGATCAGGTTTAGATATGATTATCTAGTGTGCAATATATCTTTAAATTGAAAACAATGAAATTGTAGAGAGTTGTGGCAATATAAATCATGTTGAGAAGTATACCGAGTAAATTTTTAAAAAATAAATTGACTAAATATAACTTAATTAGGAGATTTTCAACAATAATTTTCATGTATTCATTTTTTTTAGAAAGATGAGAACAAAAGCTTCAATATGTAGGTATCCACTTTGGATAATCTGCTTAATTATCTAATCCAGGGACTGGAAACTAGTGGCCCATGGGCCAAACCTTGTCTGCCACCACTTTATATTTAAAGTTTAGCTGGAACATAGCCACACATTTCTTTGCGTATAATCTAAGGCTACTTTCATAGCAGACTTGAGTGGCTGCAACAAAGACTCTGAAGACTGAAGACTCTGAAAAAGTTATTAACTAACATTTTATAGAATAATTTGGTAGATCCACTGTCTAGTTAATTTATTTACCCAGAAAGTAACTTTAAATATAACTTTAATTATAGTTTTTCTCAAGATACTCATATTGTAAGACATCCACGTAACATTTACCTGTCATATTATGAGGGTGTGACGTTCTGCCTCTCATCTATCTTTATTGAAGTATAGTAGACTTGTGTGGCGGAGCAGGCAATGGCAACCCACTCCAGTACGCTTGCCTGGAAAATCCCATGGACCGCGGAGCCTGGTAGGTTGCAGTCCATGGGGTCACACAGAGTCGGAAACGACTGAAGCACCTTAGCAGCAGCAGACTTTTGTGGGGCAGAAGAAATTGGCCAAGATGGCATGTTCAGGCTCTCTCACACCGTGTTTTGTAAATAATGACTATGTAATAGCTGAGATCATTTATAGCACTGCTCATGTGCATCACGTGGTCCTTGCTTGGTCATGGGTTGTGTGCAGTATGCTTATACGAGCTCCACCAAGAAAGCAGTGGGAATTACTGCTGCATCACAGTTGTGTTTGTTGAGTTCACCACAAGAGGAGAGAATACAGCGTGTCTGCTGCTATGGCTTCTGTGTCAGACAGGAGAGAAAAAAATTGTCTGGAGTTCCTATGGCTTCTCCAGTTTTCTTCCAGCCTCTTAAGTCACACTTACCTACCCTGGGTTCAGAGAGCAGTGTGCACAGTGAGATATAGCAAGACAGTTGGCGTCACAGTCAGGATCAGTGATACAATTGGTATGGTCAACAGGATACCCAGCAGGTAGAGGAGCCTCAGGCTCCACAGAAGAAAAGCTGGCAGGATACCCAGCAGGTAGAAGAGCCGGAGACTCCACTGGATGTAGGAAGCCAGTGGCCACCATATAGCGTGTGATACAGTGTGGCTGTGAGTCTCTCAGCTTGGGCTAAGGTGGAAGATTGGGAAGGTGGTGGACGGTTCGCTGGATAGCATTGAAAATGCGTTACAGGCAGTGAGTTACCATTTGCCAAACAAGGCGGCACAGGCTGCCGCTGGCACCGTGGGGTGGGTTTTCCTGACTGACCAGAAGGCGAATATGGATAGTGCCCGATGTGATGCTGCACCAGTGCACAAACTGCAGAGACAAGAAGAGGAACTAGAGCAGCATATACGCATGCTGAACAAGACATGTGTGGTCTTGAGGATCCCAGCTCCTAGGCCTATGAGGTAATTACGGATGATGACGAACACTGAGAGACCGTGGGCCCTTGCTTCTGTAGCGAGGCCGTTTGTGTGGCAAAAAGTAAGGCATAAGCAGCCAATGGCCCCTTGGGCACGTCCTCAAGGAGCCCCCAATGTGACTGACTGACGACATATTGATCATATACTCAGGCGGTGTTGGTTGACTTGGGTAATCAGCAAAATCAAGGGGAAGTTTGGCAGCTTGGCTTTTGTGACTCTGGGACAGAGGAATGGGACCAGCACCTGAGGGTGATTTTGCAGGTCTTTACTGAGAAAAGTAGAGGGACAACATTCGAAATGCCATTTAAAAAGTGTGAAGACCCTGAAGGGAGCTGGAGTTGGCAGGGCTCCCATCTACCTTATAGGGATGAAAATGTGGGCTGATCCATGCAGAGGTATACTCTAAGGGCTGTGTCCTATGTAGACAGTGCACTGTAAAGTGTAGGTTCTCAGATTTAGAAAAGTGTAACCATGTGGGTGGACTGTAGACACTGCAAAGATCCCCTCCTTCAAAGGGTGGGCCTGGCACGTGTGAGGGGTTTTCAGGTCCTTAATAAAAAACCTGCAGTGCTGGAGTTGGCCCTGTGGAGGCTTTCCTGCAGTCTCACAAGGTAGATATGTGGATTGGACTTGGGCATGGAAAATAAAGGCACTTCACATGGGTAGCTCTTATAGGCCTGTGAGGGCTAGGATGCAAAATAACTTCCGGATGATACCTGGTGTTGGGTTTTGCTATGTATTAGGGATGTAACTGATTGCTGTTGTAACTACTGCTGTTTCAAGGTGTAATCCAAAGGTCAGTGTTACTCTCCAGGGAAATATCACAGAAGATGGACTGTGAATAGAATGTGAGGCAAGAAACCCTTGAAAGAGAGGAATGTAGGGAGAGAGCAAATTGGCCAAGATGGCATGTTTAGACTCTTTCACTCCACCATTTGTAAATATTGACTAATGATAGCTGAGATCATTTATAGCACTGCATATTTGCATCACAAGATACTTGCTTCTTCATGCGTTGTGTGAGGTATGCTTATATGAGTTCCACCTAGAAAGCGGCTGGAATTACTGCTGCATCAATGCTGTGTCTGTTGAGTCAGACACAAGAGGAAAAAATACAGTGTGCCTGCTGCTATGGCTGCTGTCAGCCAGGAGAGAAAACTGGTACAGGTGCTGTGCCAGTCAGTTCAATTAAGTTCAGTTCAGTTGCTCAGTGGTGTCCAGTTCCTTGCGCCCCCATGGACTGCAGCATGCCAGGTTTCTCTGTCCATCACCAATACCCAAAGCTTACTCAAACTCATGTCCATTGAGTTGGTGTTGTCATCCAGCCATCTCATCCTCTGTTATCCACTTCTCCTCCTGCCTTCAGTCTTTCCCAGCATCAGGGTCTTTTCCAGTGAGTCAGTTCTTCCCATCAGGTGGCCAAAGTACTGGAGTTTCAGATTCAACATCAGTCCTTCCAATGAATATTCAGGACTGATTTCCTTTAGGATGAACTGGTTTGAACTCCTCTGACTCCAAGAGACTCTCAATAATCTTCTCCAACACCAGAGTTCAAAAGCATAGATTCTTTGGCACTCAGATTTCTTTATAGTCCAACTCTTACATCCCTTCATGTCTACTGGAAAAACCATAGCTTTGACTAGATGGACTTTTTCTGGCAAAGTAATGTCTCTGCTTTTTAATATGCTGCCTAGGTTGGTCATAACATTTCTTCCAAGGAGCAAGTGTCTTTTAATTTCATGGCTGCAGTCAACATCTGGAGTGATTTTGGAGCCTATGAAAATGAAGTCTCTCCGTGTTACCACTGTTTCCCTATCTATTTCCGATGAAGTGATGGGACAGATGACATGATCTTAGTTTTATGAATGTTGAGTTTTAAGCCAACTTGTCCACTCTCCTCTTTCACTTTCCTCAAGAGGCTTCTGTAGTAGTTCTTCACTTTTTGCCATCCCCAAGAAAAAGAAATGCAAAAAGGCAAAATTGTTGTCTAAGGAGGCCTTACAAATAGCTGAGAAAAGAAGAGAAATGAAAGGCAAAGGAAAAAAGGAAAAATATACTCATTTGAATGCAGAGTTCCAAAGAATAGCAAGGAGAGATAAGAAAGGCTTCCTTAGCAATCAATGCAAAGAAATAGAAGAAAACAATAGAATGGGAAAGACTAGAGACTTCTTCAAGATAATTATAGACAAAAGGAACATTTCATGAAAACATGGGCACAGCAAAGGACAGAAACGGTATGGACCTAACAGAAGCAGAAGATACTAAGAAGAGGTGGCAGCAATACATAGGAGGACTGTATGAAAACTATCTTCATGACCCAGATAATCACAATGGTGTGATCACTCATCTAGAGCCAAACATCCTGGAATGAAAAGTCAAGTGGGCCTTAGTCAAGTCATCACTATGAACAAAGCTAGTGGAGGTCATGGAATTCTAGTTGAGCTATTTCAAAACCTGAAAGATGATGCTGTGAAAGTGTTGCACTCAATATGCCAGCAAATTTGGAAAACCCAGCAGTGGCCACAGGACTGGAAAAATTCTCCAACAGTGCATGAACTGTGAACTTCCAGATATTGAAGCTGCATTTAGAAAAGGCAGAGGAACCAGAGATCAAATTGTCAACATCTTTTGGATCATAGAAAAAGCAAAATAGTTCCAGAAAAACAGATACTTCCGTTTTATTGACTATGCCATACCCTTTGACTGGGTGGACCACAACAAACCATGGAAAATTTTTAAAGAGATGGAATACCAGACCACCTGACCTGCCTCTTAAGAAATCTATATGCAGGTCAGGAAGCAGCAGTTAGAACTTGGCATGGAACAAAAGACTCGTTCCAAATAGAAAAAAGAGTATGTCAAGGCTGTATATTGTCACCCTGCTTATTTAACTTATATGCAGTGTACATCATGAGAAACGCTGGACTAGAAGAAGCACAATCTGGAATCAAGATTGCCAGGATAAATAGCAATAACCTCAGATGTGAAGATGACACCATCGTTATGGAAGAAAGTGAAGAAGAACTAAAGAGCCTTTTGATGAAATTGAAAGAGGATAATGACAAAGTTGGCTTAAAGTTCTAGATTCAGAAAACTAAGACCATGCCATCCAGCCCCATCACTTCATGGCAAATAGATGGGGAAACAATTGAAACAGTGACTGACTTTATTTTTTGGGGCTCCAAAATCACCACAGTTGGTGACTGTAGTCATAAAATTAAAAGATGCTTCCTCCTTGGAAGGAAAGTTGTGACCCACGAAGATAGCATATTAAAAAGCAGAGACATTACTTTGCCAAAAAGGTCCGTCTAGTCAAGGCTATTGTTTATCCAGTGGTATGTATGGATGTGACAGTTGGATTATAAAGAAAGCTGAACACTATTGAATTGATGCTTTTGAACTGTGGTGTTGGAGAAGACTCTTGAGAGTCCCTTGGACTTCAAGGAGATCCAACCAGTCCATCCTAAAGAAGATCAATCCTTAATATTCATTGGAAGGATTGATGTTGAAGCTGAAACTCCAATACTTTGACCACTTGATGCGAAGAACTGACTCATTTGAAAACTCCCTGATGCTGGGAAAGATTGAAGGCAGGAGAAGAAGGGGACGACAGAGGATGAAATGGTTGGAATGGCCTCACTGACTCAATGGAGATTAGTTTGAATAAACCCCGGGAGTTGGTGATCGACAGGGAGGCCTGGTGTGTTGTGATCCATGGGGTCACAAATATGTGGACCAACTGAGTGACTGAATTGAACTGTACTGAATGCCCTATCCCCATCTTTCCCCTTACCACCACTTCTTCCCCACTGGTACCCACCAGTGTGTACCCGTGAGTCTGTTCTGTTTGCTCTACTCTTTTGTTTTATATTTTAGATTCCACATATAACTGGTAACACACAGTGTTTATCTCTTTCTGACGGACTTATTTCAGTTAACATAATACCCTCTAGACCTATCCATGTTGTTACAAATAGCAAAATTTCAATGTTTAAAATTGGGCTTTAGTTAACGTATATTAGTGTCAAATATACCACATAATGATTCAAGAATTTTATAACCCAAAATTATAAATTATGAAAATAGTCTAAGTGTTTACATACATTTTTATGTAACTCCACAGTGTTTATATATATTTATATAAATTTATAATTGAATTGTGCATGATGCAGAGGGTAAAGAATAAATGTCTGTAAACTATCGTCTTGTGTGTTTACCAAGCACCCACTATCTAGGTCAAGAGATAAAAACTCCACTTCAACACAGATACACTTTACTACAACTCTCCATCTTCGTCTTCTGTTCTGCAACTTCTACTCTCAGTATTCATCTTTGTTATTGAATTTAATAGTAATTAATTCTTTTTCAATTTACATTATGTTGATATTTTACAAATTATTTATTCTAGTGCTATAAACGTGCTTGCATATATTGTTTGGTAACATATATATTCATATATTCATTTTTTTAATATTCAAACTGTTCTTTATTTATTTATTTTTAGTGTACTTTTCTATTGTATTCTGTAGTTGTTGCTTAGTTGCTAAGTTGTACCCAACTCTTTTACAACTCCATGGACTGTAGCTCACTAGACTCCTTTGTTCATGGGATTTTCCAGGCAAGAATACTGGAGTGGGTTGACATTTCCTTCTCCAGGAGATGTTCCACATGCAGGGATCAAACCCACGTCTTTTGCGTTGGCAGGTGGATTCTTTAACACTGAGCCACCAAGGAAGTCCTTCTTAATAGTGGCTTTTAATTGTCAAATGTATCCATTTTAACTTATAACAATTGAACAATTTTCTGTAATTATTTATATTGTGGTGATTTTATCCTGTTCCTTTTCCATGGCATTTTTGAAAATATTTTTTACTACTGACTGTTGGTTCCACGATGGACCAGGGATTGTTTTTAGTTTTTTGTTTTAATATATTCCCAGGTATATATCAATCATAACTCACGTTCATATGCATGTGGGTCTGTTTCTAGACTCTCTATTCTGTTCCATAGGTCGGTTTTTCTGTCTTTGTATTAATACATCACTGTCTTAAAATTTACTCTAAAAATGTTGCACTAAATCCCAGTAGAGTATTATATCAGTATTGTTAAGGAGTATTAAATTTCACAGAATGCTTTGGCTTTGTTGATGGTGGCCATTCTCTGTTTTCTACTTTGCTAAATTCTGCTCTTATTTCTATAATTTTCATCCTTTAACTTTCTTTGGGATTAATTTAATCTGTTTCTAGAAGTTTTAATCTAATATATGCTCTCAGATTGTGAATGTTCCCTTAAAGAAAAGATTTAGCTATATGCAAGAAGTTCTATTTTTGATCATCATCTGTTCAAAATGTTTTTAAATTTTTTTGTGAGGATTTTTCTTTGGTCCAAGAATTATTCAAAATTGGACTGCAAATTTGCAAATATAAAGAAACTTTCTGGTTATATTTTATATTATAAAATTTTATCAGATCTTTAATTTAAATCAAGCTTGTTCAAAGAATATTTTCTATTTGCTGTTAATTTTTTGAAGCATATTTACTTAGGTTGCATAGTCCAGGGCATGGTCAATTTTAGCAATACTTTCACAACTCTGGAGTTAATAGTTAATTGTAGTTTTCTATATAGGTGAATATGGTCAGGTTTCACACAACACATAGACTACATTAAAACACTTTTGGAGTGAATATAGAATAAAACTACAGAATAATTGAAATTTGACTATGATGTATGAATTTTTTCCTAAAAAAAAAAAAAATTACAGAGTTGTTTTTGTGCACATCCACCTATGATATATCATGATATAAAGTTAATATCATATGATCAGGTGTAGTCATGCAGCCATTTTGAGGCCTTGAAGAAGTTTTGAATTTAAAAAAATTTCTCTATATTAAGAATATGGGAGAAAAATGAATTGAACATTTCCAGAACCCACTTGATATTCTTGGATTCCGTATTAGAAGCAAACAAGAAGCTTTCTGTGTTAATTACTCATTTCAATTTATTGTTAAAAATATCTTCAGGAGAATATAGCTTCCAGGAAGCTATTTATTAAATGACAAAAATAAAAAGCACAGCTACTTTTATTCCAGTCAATCTTTAACAACTTGTACTGTTAAGGGATATTCAGTTCAGTTCAGTTCAGTCGCTCAGTCGTGTCCGACTCTTTGCGACCCCATGAATCACAGCACACCAGGCCTCCCTGTCCATCACCAACTCCCTGAGTTCACTCAAGCTCATGTCCATCGAGTTGGTGATGCTATCTGGCCATCTCATTCTCTGTCGTCCCCTTCTCCTGCCCACAAGCCCTCCCAGCATCAGAGTCTTTTCCAGTGAGTCAACTCTTCGCATGAGGTGGCCAAAATATTGGAGTTTCAGCTTTAGCATCAGTCTTTCCAATGAACAACCAGGACTGATCTCCTTTAGAATGGACTGGTTGGATCTCCTTGCGGTCCAAGGGACTCTCAAGAGTCTTCTCCAGCACCACAGTTCAAAAGCATCAATTCTTTGGCGATCAGCTTTCTTCACAGTCCAACTCTCACATCCATACAGGACCACGGGAAAAACTATAACCTTGACTAGATGGACCTTTGTTGGCAAAGTAATGTCTCTGTTTCTTAATATGCTGTCTAGGTTGGTCATAACTTTCCTTCCAAGGAGTAAGTGTCTTTTAATTTCATGGCTGCAATCAGCATCCGCAGTGATTTTGGAGCCCCGAAAAATAAAGTCTGACACTGTTTCCACTGGTTCCCCATCTATTTCCCCTGAAGTGATGGGACCAGATACCATAATCTTTGTTTTCTGAGTGTTGAGCTTCAAGCCAACCTTTTCACTCTCCTCTTTCACTTTCATCAAGAGGCTTTTGAGTTCTTCTTATATTAAAATAGCTATAATAATTATCCAGTAATACTTTGTTAAAGAATTAATTTCCCATATGTCATGAAGCAAATGTTGCTCATATATTTATTTGCTACTTGATTATAATAACAGAAAGGGTAACTTTAAAATAATACATATAAATTCTATTTTCCCTGACTACAGAACCAACATAAGAAAAAAAAATTATCCAACATAATTGTTAAAAACAGTTCCCAGATGTAATCACTTAAGTGAATAGAGCCCATGTCACCAAGTCAAAACTTAATTAACTTAATTTGATATTCCCAGGAATGGAATCTTGTTCCAATCAACAAGGAGTTGCCTCACCAGTTTTAGTTATGTTATCCACCTGATAACACCCTTCCATTCCTTTAAAGAAAGTAACCTTATAATAGCCAGTCTACTTTTTTTCCTCCTATGACTTCTCGTTTCTTCTCCCTAGGGCCTATAGAATATCTTGCCTTGTATAGCTCTTCAAATCTCCTTTCTAGATGTTAGATTGAATGCTACATGATCCATGAATCACTGGATAAAGCCGGTAAGATGTTAAATTTTACTCAGTTGAACTATGCTTTCAGACAATCAACTAAAGCAATCACCTGGAATCATTGCCAGTTGGTTTTTACGAAGACATCAATAGAATATAGGTAAAAAAACTATACTTTTCATTAAAATGTTTTGATCTACATAATTTTCTCCTAAATGATTGTATAATCTATTTTTGGATATTTACTTTTTAAGAACAAAAATAATAAATGATTTTGTGATTTATGAAAGTCATCTAGCATTTATTTAATAATTTTTGTAGAAGTATTCTTAAAAGTGAATTATTGAAGTAAATTGTTGGCAATTTTCAGGATTTATTATCAAATTTCCAAGTTACACTAAAGAAACTGTCTCAATTAACATTGTCAGAAAGCCAAATATTTTGTTAAGTTTTATATTTAAATTCATATGATAATATATATATCAATATTTTCAATATATTATCTGAATGGAAAATTTTCCTGTCCAATAAATAAATATTTGCCCATAATTTATACTTATGGACAAGTTTGAAACTCACTAACACTTAACAATAAACCATACACTTATTTTTATTTTGTGTATTACAGTTTTTAAGCATGGAATTTGAAACCAATTATACTATTTTAATTATTGTAGTGGTACAACTGATTTTAATGTTTCTTAGCCCAGTATCGTCTCATAACTTTTTCAAGATTTTCTTGATGTTGGCACGTTTATCATTTATAATTTATTTTCCATTACAAAAACTGTCAGTGGCATTTTTATCAAGAAATAAAAGTTATTCTATATTTTAAATTTAAAGGGATATGCATATATTTTAATATAACCAAGAGCTTCCCAAGTGGCACAATGGTAAAAAATTTACCTGTCAATGTAGCAAAATATGTGGATTTGATCCCTGAGTCAGAAAAATATCTTGGAGTAGGAAATGACAACCCACTCCAGTATTCTTGCCTGGAAAATTCCTTGAACAGAGGAGCTTGGTTGGCTACAGTTCATGGGGTTGCAAACAGCTGGATATAGCTGAGGGAGTGAACGCATATACATATACCTGAACTTCCCTGGAGGTTCAGTGGTAAAGAGCCTGCTGGCAGTGCGGGAGATGTGGGCTCACCTTCTGGGTAAGGGAGATCCCCTGGAGAAGGAAATGCACTCCGGTATTCTTGCCTGAGAAATTCCGTGGATAGAGGAGCCCAGCAGGCTACAGTTCATGGGGTCACAGAAGAGTCAGATATGACTTAGTGACTAACAAGCAACAACAATATATACCCACATGTAGACATATGTGCACACATACATCTGCACATATATATCTAAAATGCGTATATATGTGTGTATTTAGAGTATTTGTACTACAAATTATAATATTTATCCTAATGGAAGAAAAATGTCTAACTTTATTCTTTCATTTAATCGTTTATGCTTCATCCATATTCAACTGTAGCCTCCATTCTTGAGGAATTGTCTACTTAGAGAAGAATAATGAGAAAATATGACATATCATATATTAATTTCATACACAGTTCTACTAAGTTGTATTTTGCAGACTACAATGAAACACAATCTAATTAAAGTTAGACATTTCAGCATCGATCTCTGTGATTAAGATGTTCATGATAAGAAAAGAGAAGTTTAGTAAGTAGATGCTACAGATATAAGACCTTGAGCGTAGATGAAAGCTAAAAGGAAAAGAATAAAGTGGAGTTCTCCAGGCTTTACTTTGCTTATAGTTGAGAAAGTGACTTCAGTACAATACCAGGTTTTTAAGTTAGGAACCTGGAATGTTAGGTCCATGAATCAAGGCAAATTGGAAGTGGTCAAACAGGAGGTGGTAAGAGTGTACATAGAAATTCAAGGAATCAGTGAATTAAAATGGACTATAATTGGTGAATTTAACTCAGATGACCATTATATCTACTACTGTGGGCAGGAATCCCTTAGAAGAAATGGAGTAGCCATGATGGTCAACAAAAGAGTCTGAAATGCAGTACTTGGATGCAATCTGAAAAACGACAGAATGATTTCTGTTCGTTTCCAAGGCAAACCATTCAATATTACAGTAATCCAGGCCTATGCCCCAACCAGTAACGCTGAAGAAGCCGAAGTTGAACGGTTCTATGAAGACCTACAAGACCTTTTAGAACTAACAACGACAAAAGCTGTCCTTTTCATTATAGGGGACTGGAATGCAAAAGTAGGAAGTCAAGAAACACCTGGAGTAACAGATAAATTTGACATTGGAAAACGAAATGAAGCAGGGCAAAGGCTAATAGAGTTTTGTCAAGAGAACACACTGGTCATAGCAAACACCCTCTTCTAACAACACAAGAGAAAACTCTACACATGGACATCACGAGATGGCCAAAACCGAAATCAGATTGATTATATTCTTTGCAGCCAAAGATGGAGAAGCTGTATACAGTTAGCAAAAACAAGACCAGGAGCTGGATATAGCTGAGGGAGTGAACGCATATACATATACCTGAACTTGAACTCAGATCATGAACTGCTTATTGCCAAATTCAGACTGAAATTGAAGAAAGTAGGGAAAACCACTAGACCATTCAGATATGACCTAAATCAAATCCCTTATGATTATACGGTGGAAGTGAGAAATAGATTAAGGGTCTAGATCTGATAGATAGAGTGCCTGATGAACTCTGGATGGAGGTTCGTGACATTGTACAGGAGACAGGGACCAAGAGCATCCCCATGGAAAATAAATGCAAAAAAGAAAAATGGCTGTCTGAGGAGGCCTTACAAATAGCTGTGAAAAGAAGAGAAGTGAAAAGCAAAGGAGAAAACGAAAGATATACGCATCTGAATGCAGCGTTCCAAAGAATAGCAAGGAGAGATAAGAAAGCCTTCCTCAGTGATCAATGCAAAGAAATAGAGGAAAACAACAGAATAGGAAAAACAAGAGATCTCTTCAAAAAAATTAGAGATTCCAAGGGAACATTTCATGCAAAGATGGGCTCGATAAAGGACAGAAATGGTATGGACCTAACAGAAGCAGAAGATATTAAAAAGTGGTGGCAAGAATACACAGAAGAACTGTACAAAAAAGATCTTCACCACCAAGATAGTCACGATAATGTGATCACTGTCCTAGAGCCAGACATCTTGGAATGTGAAGTCAAGTGGGCCTTAGAAAGCATCACTACCAACAAAGCTAGTGGAGGTGATGGAATTCCAATTGAGCTATTTCAGATCTTGAAAGATGATGCTGTGAAAGTGCTGCACTCAATATGCCAGCAAATTTGGAAAACTCAGCAGGAGCCACAGGACTGGAAAAGTTCAGTCTTCATTCCAATCCCAAAGAAAGGCAATGCCAAAGAATGATCAAACTACTGCACAAATGCACTCATCTCACATGCTAGTAAAGTCATGCACAAAATTCTCCAAGCCAGGCTTCAGTAATATGTGAACAGTGAACTCCCAGATGTTCAATCAGGTTTTAGAAAAGGCAGAGGCACCAGAGATCAAATTGCCAACATCCGCTGGATCATGGAGAAAGCAAGAGAGTTCCAGAAAAGCATCTATTTCTGCTTCATTGACTATGCCAAAGCCTTTGACTGTGTGGATCACAATAAACAGTGGAGAATTCTGAAAGAGATGGGAATCCGAGACCACCTGACCTGCCTCTTGAGAACCCTGTATGCAGGTCAGGAAGAAACAGTCAGAACTGTACTTGGAACAACAGACTGGTTCCAAATAGGAAAAGGAGTACATCAAAGCTGTATATTGTCACCTCGCTTATTTAATTTATATGCAGAGTACATCATGAGGAACGCTGGGCTGGAAGAAGCACAAGCTGGAATAAAGATTGCTGAGAGAAATATCAATAACCTCAGATATGCAGATGACACTACCCTTATGGCAGAAAGTGAAGAGGAATTAAAAAGCCTCTTGATGAAAGTGAAAGAGGAGAGTTGTCTTGAAGCTCAACATTCAGAAAACAAAGATTATGGAATCTGGTCCCATCACTTCATGGGAAATAGATGGAAAAACAGTGGAAACAGTGTCAGACTTTATTTTTTTGGGCTCCAAAATCACTGCAGATGCTGATTGCAGCCATGAAATTAAAAGATGTTTACTCCTTGGAAGGAAAGTTATGACCAACCTTGATAGCATATTAAAAAGCAGAGACATTACTTTGCCAACCAAGGTCCGTCTAGTCAAGGCTATGCTTTTTCCCGTGGTCATGTATGGATGTGAGAGTTGGACTGTGAAGAAAGCTGATCGCCAAAGAATTGATGCTTTTGAACTGTGGTGTTGGAGAAGACTCTTGAGAGTCCCTTGTACTGCAAGGAGATCCAAACAGTCCATTCTAAAGGAGATCAATCCTGGGTGTTCATTGGAAGGACTGATGCTAAAGCTGAAACCTCAATACTTTGGCCACCTCATGCGACGAGTTGACTCAATGGAAAAGACTCTGATGCTGGGAAATGTTGGGGGCGGGAGGAGAAGGGGACGACAGAGAATGAGATGGCTTGATGGCATCACCGACTCGATGGACATGAGTTTGAGTGTACTCCGGATGTCGGTGATGGACAGGGAGGCCTGGAGTGCTGTGATTCATGGGGTCCCAGAGAGTCGGACACCACTGAGCGACCGAACTGAACTGAACTGAACTGAAGCTTGTCTACTATGAGATGTAGAACATGTTAAAATCTGTGCAGAGCTTGGTAATTCATTCTCTGCAGAGGGTAAACATCATAAAGAGAGACCTTTCTTACTTTATCACTTCATCATCACACCTAGAACAGGACCTTGTGTGGAAAGAACTACAGTATGTGTTGAATATTGAACAATTTTTTCAGGACACCATCTGAAATATGTGCTTAATGACTGAAAGCACTTTTATTTTGAAGAGAGCCTGTGCTTTACTTTTTCCAGTTACAAGTGTTTGCTAGAGAATATTTCACAAAATGTTGAAAATACAAAAAGGGAAAAGTACAGTGGCTGCATTGATTCCGGAAGGAATTATTCTTTTTCTTTTACTACAGTTTAAAACTTTCTTTTTTTTAAAGAATTTACCCCAAAATTTCAATATAACAGATAAACTCTTTCATAGTTTATCTTCTTTCTTAATGTAATAAAATGAACATGATATAAACATTTATATATGTTAATATTATTCAAAACTATTGATTTTAGAGTGTATAGTAATTGTTCATTTGTCTGTACTTTATTTCTAAAATATCCGACCATTGAGTATCTTTTCCCCCATTTTTACACCGTTCTATAAAACTACAGTGCATGTCTGTTCCATACACTTTAATACACACGTTTTATTTTCTTAGGGAAAATTCCAGCAGTTGATTTGCAGTATATAGGTTTCTTAATATTTAAATTTTATGTTTCTATCTTTTCTTCTAAAAATATTCTCAATTTACTATCAGTTATGGTTTGTTTTATGTGACAGTATAGCTAGGCTATAGTTCCCTGTTATTCAAACACCGACCTAGGTGTTTTTATAAAGCAACTTTTTATGTTGTTTGCATCAGTTGACTTTAAGTAAAGGAGATGATTCTACGCAATGTGAATAGACCTCATCCAATCAACTGAAATACTTTGAGAGCAAAATTGACATTTTCTGAAGAAGAATAAAATTCCACTTGTGACCTGCAGTGTCAATTCCTGCCCAAATTTTCCAGCCTGAAGCCCTGCCCTTGTACTTATCCAGCCAGACACCACAATTGCATAAACCAGTTCCTCAAAATAATTACTCTGATATATATTTCCTGCTGGGTCTCTTTCTCGGGGAAAGCTTTCACTGATTGATACTGGTGCCTAGAGTACAGAGAGTTCTGGGATGAAGGCTTCAGTTCAGTTCAGTCGCTCATTCGTGTTTACCATTACAATTACACCATTGAGGCAGGTATAATGTTAAGTATTATTCCTTAATAATGAGTATGAAATTTGATTCTTTATTATTTTTTAATCTTTAAATTATTTACTTTAATTGGAGGTTAATTACTTTATAATATTGTGGTGGCTCAGAGGTTAAAGCGTCTGCCTCCAATGCAGGAGACCCGGGTTCGATCCCTGGGTCAGGAAGATCCCCTGGAGAAGGAAATGGTAACCCACTCCAGTATTCTTGCCTGGAGAATCCCATGGATGGAGAAGCCTGGTCGGCTACAATCCACGGGGTCGCAAAGAGTCGGACACGACTGAGTGACAGAATGGAACGGAATGGAATGTGGTGGCTTTTGCCAAAGATTAAAGTGAATTAGATTCTTAATTGGAGCTGAAACTTATAATAGTTTTTTGTCAAAATCTCAAGACATAGCTTTCTTAATTAGCACTAGGCACATGGAATTTAATTAATTAAGGTGTTTTTTTTTTTTCTTTTTCTTTTTACATATATAGCAGTGTGTCAGGTGATGAACCTTTGACCATCAACTCCAATCCATAGACTTGCCATGACCTTTCATCTGAATAAATGAACAGAAGAACTCATGTTCATATATCATGGTGGAAAATTATTTTGAGCATATCACATATGAGGTTATTCCTTGAAAATTATTATGATTCTTATCATCTCAATACAATTTCTACTCATCACACCAGGTAGATTGTTTCACCATCAAGAATATATATATATTGTCTGTGCACTAATTCTGCAGGCTTTCACCTTTAAATAAGCATGGGACATTTATTTCAACTTAAAATTCTGAAATGTTTATTCTTGTTTTCCAAACTATTATCATTTTTAAATAAATTATCCATTGTAAATGAAAACCAGGATGGTGTTTCATCTTTTCTCATACATATATTTCAGCAAACTGGCCACTAAACTGAAGGAAGATGAAAGGTAAGTATGTCCACCTCCATCATGACAGTGAAGACTATCAGATTTTCTTTGCTGAAAATTCAATTCTAATATTTCATCTAGCAGTATTGTTGTTTTACTCTAGAGACACACTTTTAACAGCAGTCATACCATTTCCCATAGGCTCATTAGAGTGACAGCGCTGTTCTGATTGTGCCTAATTGAATCCAGCAGGGATTGATGGAATGTAGGAAAACCATTGTACAACATTCTTGTTTAGCAGTTGTTGATGATAGAGTTTCCCTAGCACATTGTGCCGTGCAATGTTTTTCCATCAAATATTTTTAATGCTGTCTCTAAAACCAGCACAGAAGATGCTTTAAAGGTAAAATCAGTAGAATAGTTTTTTTTTGTTGTTGTTGTTGTTTTGTGTAACTAAAAACATATAAAACTCTCTTGAGGACTCCTGGTGTTGAACTACCTTTTAACCTTTCTTTTACAAAATTTGTATTGATTTATTTATATTTGTTATTTGTACTCACATAAGTAAACACTAACAGTAAAAAAAAGGTCTTCCGTTCCGTTCCGTTCTGTCGCTCAGTCGTGTCCGACTCTTTGCGACCCCGTGGACAGTAGCCTACCAGGCTTCTCCGTCCATGGGATTCTCCAGGCAAGAATACTGGAGTGGGTTACCGTTTCCTTCTCCAGGGGATCTTCCTGACCCAGGGATCGAACCCGGGTCTCCTGAATTGGAGGCAGACGCTTTAACCTCTGAGCCACCAGGGAAGCCCAAAAAGGTCTTAGTGACCCAGATAAACACGATGGTGTGATCACTCACCTAGAGCCAGACATCCTGGAATGTGAAGTCAAGTGGGCCTTAGGAAGCAAAACTATGAACAAAGCTAGTAGAAGTGATGGAATTTCAGCTGATATATTTCAAACCTTAAGAGATGATGCTGTTAAAGTGCTGCACTCAATATGCCAGCAAGATGGGAAAATTCAGCAGTGGCCACAGGATTGGAAAAAGTCAGTTTCCATTCCAATCTCAAAGAAGGACAATGTCAAAGAATGTACAAACTGCTGCACAATTGTGCTTATCTCACACACTGGCAAAATAATGCTCAAAATTCTTCAACAGTAGGTTGAAACTAAGCTTCAAAAGTATGTGAACTGAGAACTTCCAGATGTTCAAGCTGGATTTAGAAAAGACAGAGGCGTGAGAGATCAAATTTCCAGCATGCATTGAATCATAGATAAAGCAAGAGAATTCCAGAAAAAAAGACATCTACTTCTGATTTATTGTCTATGTTAAAGACATTGACTGTGTGGATCACAACAAACTGGAAAATTCTTAGAGATGTGAATAACAGTCCACCTTTCCTGTCTCCTGAGAAACCTGTATGCAGGTCAAGAAGCAACAGAACTGGACACGGAACAATAGACTGGTTTCAATCTGTTCAAGGAGTACATCAAGGGTATATATTATCATCCTGCTTATTTAACATATGAAGAGTACATCATAAGAAATACTAGAATGGCTGAAGCACAAGCTGGAATCAAGAAATTCAGGAGAAGTCTCAATAAGCTCAGATATGCAGATTACAGCATCCAACTGACAGTAAGTGAAGAAGAACTAAAGAGCCTCTTAATAAAAGTGAAAGAGGAGAGTGAAAATCTGGCTTAAAACTCAACATTCAGGAAACTAACATCAAGCCATCTGGCCCCATCACTTCATGGCAAATAGATGGGGAAACAGTGGAAACGGTGACAGACTTTATTCTCGTGGACTCCAAAATCACTGCAGATTGTGACTACAGTCATGAAATTGAAAGACTCTTGCTCCTTGCAAGAAAAGCTATAACAAGTCTGGACAGCATATTAAAAAGCAGACACATTACTTTGCCAACAAAGTCCATCTGGTCAAATCTATGATTTTTTCCAGTAGTCATGCATGGATGTGAGAGTTGGACCATAAGGAAATCTGAGCACCAAAGAACTGATGATTTTAAACTGTTGTGTTGGGGAAGACTCTTGAGTGTCCCTTGAACTGTAAGGAGATCCAACCAGTCCATCCTAAAGGAAATCAGTCCTGGGTACCCATTGAGGGACTGATGCTGATACTGAATCTCTGATACTTTGGCAACCTGATTTGAAGAACTGACTCATTGGAAAAGACCCTGATAATGGGAAAGATAGAAGGTGGGAGAAAAGGGGACAACAGAGGATGATATGGTTGGAAGGCATCACCGATTTGATGAACATGAGTTTGAGCAAGCTCTGGGAGTTGGTGATGGACAGGAAAGCTTGGTGTGCTACATTCCATGGGGCCATAAAGAGTCAGACACGACTAAGCAACTGAACCGAACTGAATCTGAAGAACAGAACAGATAGAATTATTGTTTTAAATTATTATTTATTTAAAATAAAAAACAAACTTTCTTATCAACTAGTGAGAGAAGTTTGAAATACTGAATTCAACTTGTTTACACACGCTATTCTAATTGTTTTGCTTTTTCTCTGAAAGTATTCTCAGTCTTTATTATAATAATCTTCATTTTAGTCTCTAAACAATAGGATGGGCTTCATTGAATGACAAAGAGTCAGACACAGCTGAATGACTGAACTGAATCACTAACAACCGTCTAGTATGTAGGATCTAAAAGACAAGATTAGTGTGCTACACATTCTATTATGTTAGCGTTCTCAGGATAGATACCATGAAATTTCAAATATCTTTACTGAACTTAGTGGCAATGTGATTAACCCACTGTATTCCTATTTGTGTGAATATCATTCATCATATTTCAATAAAGACTAGCTTCCATCAGTTCAGTTCACTTCAGTTCAGTCCAGTCGATCAGTCGTGTCCGACTCTTTGCGACCCCATGAACCACACTACGCCAGGCGTCCCTGTCCATCACCAACTCCCTGAGTTCACTCAAACTCATGTCCATTGAGTCGGTGATGCCATTCAGCCATCTCATTCTCTGTCGTCCCCTTCTCCTCCCTCCCCCAATCCACCCAGCAACAGAATCTTTTCCAGTGAGTCACCTTTTCGCACAAGGTGGCCAAAGAATTGGAGTTTCAGCTTTAGCATCAGTCCTTCCAATGAACACCCAGGACTGATCTCCTTTAGAATGGACTGGTTGGATCTCCTTGCAGTCCAAGGGACTCTCAAGAGTCGTCTCCAGCACCATAGTTCAAAAGCATCAATTCTTCGGCAATCAGCTTTCTTCACAGTCCAACTCTCACATCCATACATGACCACGGGAAAAAACATAGCCTTGACTAGACGGACCTTTGTTGGCAAAGTAATGTCTCTGCTTCTTAATATGCTATCTAGGTTGGTCATAACTTTCCTTCTAAGAGGTAAGCGTCTTTTAATTTCATGGCTGCAATCAGCATCTGCAGTGATTTTGGAGCCCAAAAAAATTAAGTCTGAAACTATTTCCTCTGTTTCTCCATCTATTTCCCATGAAGTGATGGGACCAGATGCCATGATCTTAGTTTCCTGAATGTTGAGCTTTAAGCCAACCTTTTCACTCTCCTCTTTCACTTTCATCAAGAGGCTTTTGAGTTCCTCTTCACTTTCTGCCATAAGGGTGGTGTCATTTGCATATCTAAGGTTATTGATATTTTACCCGGCAATCTTCTTTCAGCCCAGCGTTTCTCATGATATACTCTGCATATAAAATAAATAAGTAGGGTGACAAAATACAACCTTGACGTACTCCTTTTCCTATTTGGAACCAATCTGTTGTTCCATGTCCAGTTCTAACCGTTGCTTTCTGACCTGCATACAGGCTTCTCAAGAGGCAGATCAGGTGGTCAGGTATTCCCATCTCTTTCAGAATTTTCCACAGTTTTTTGTGATCCACACAGTCAAAGGCTTTGGCATAGTCAATAAAGCAGAAATAGATGTTTTTCTGGAACTCTCTTGCTTTCTCCATGATCCATCAGATGTTGGCAGTTTGATCTCTGGTTCCTCTGCCTTTTCTAAAACCTGCTTGAACATCTGGAAGTTGACGGTTCACATATTGCTGAAGCCTGGCTTGGAGAATTTTGAGCATGATTTTACTAGCGTGTGAGATGAGTGCAATTGTGCGGTAGTTTGAGCATTCTTTGGCATTGCCTTTCTTTGGGTTTGGGATGAAGACTGACCTTTTACAGTCCTGTGGCCACTGCTTAGTTTTCCAAATTTGCTGGCATATTGGGTGCAGCACTTTCACAGAATAATCTTTCAGCATTTGAAATAGCTCAACTGGAAATCCATCACCTCCACAAACTTTGTTAGTAGTGATGCTTTCTAAGGTCCACTTGAATTCACATTCCAAGATGTCTGGCTCTAGGTCAGTGATCACATCATTGTAATTATCTTGGTCGTGAAAATCTTTTTTGTACAGTTGTTCTGTGTATTCTTGCCACCTCTCCTTAATATTTTCTGCTTCTGTTAGGTCCATACCATTTCTATCCTTTATCGAGCCCATCTTTGCATGAAATGTTCCCTTGGTATCTCTAATTTTCTTGAAGAGATTTCTTGTCTTTCCCATTCTGTTGTTTTCCTCTATTTCTTTGCATTGATCACTGAGGAAGGCTTTCTTATCTCTCCTTGCTATTCTTTGGAACGCTGCATTTAGATGCTTATATCGTTCCTTTTCTCTTTTGCTCTTTGCTTCTCTTCTTTTCACAGCTATTTGTAAGGCCTCCCCATACAGCTATTTTGCTTTTCTGCATTTCCTTTTTTCCTTTCCATAGGGATTGTCTTGATCCCTATCTCCTGTACAATGTCACGAACCTCCATCCACAGTTTATCAGACACTCTATCAGATCTAGTCCCTTAAATCTATTTCTCACTTCCATTGTATAATCATAAGGGATTTGTATTAGGTCATATCTGAATGGTCTAGTCGTTTTCCCTACTTTCCTCAATTAAAGTCTGATTTCGGTGATAAGGAGTTAATGATCTGAGTCACAGTCAGCTCCTGCTCTTGTTTTTGCTAACTGTGTAGAGATTCTCCGTCTTTGGCTGCAAATAATATAATCAATCTGATCAATCTGCACGACGCACCACGCAGAAGAGTGGAAGCAAGGAGGTATCCCACATCCGAGGCCAGTGACGGTGGCCCAGAGAAGCAACCCCACGTCCAAGTGGCGACAGCAGCATGGTTTCAGGAGGGCTGAGAGGAGGTACTCCATGTTCAAGGTCAGGAGGGCGGCCGTGAGGTGATAACCCTCGTTCAAGGTAAGGAGCAGTCACTGTGCTTTGCTGGAGCAGCTGTGAAGAGATACCCCACGACCAAGGTAAGAGAAACCCAAGTAAGACTGTAGGTATTGCGAGAGGGCATCAGAGGGCAAACACACTGAAATCATAATCACAGAAAGCTAGTCGATCTGATCACACGGACCACAGCCTTGTCTAACTCAATGAAACTAAGCCATGCCATGTGGGTCCACCTAAGATGGGTGGGTCATGGTTGAGAGGTCTGACAGAACGTGTTCCACTGGAAAAGGGAATGGCAAACCACTTCAGTATTCTTGCCTTGAGAACCTCATGAACAGTATGAAAAGGCAAAATGATCGGATACTGAATTGGGAATTCCCCAGGTCGGTAGGTACCCAATATGCTCTTGGAGATCAGTGGAGAAATAAATCCGGAAAGAATGAAGGGATGGAGCCAAAGCAAAAACAATACCCAGTTGTGGATGTGACTGGTGATAGAAGCAAGGTCCAATGCTGTAAAGAGCAATATTGCATAGGAACCTGGAATGTTAGGTCCATGAATCAAGGCAAACTGGAAGTGGTCAAACAGGAGATGGCAAGAGTGAACATGGACATTCTAGGTTTCAGTGAACTAAAATGGACTGGAATGGATGAATTTAACTTAGATGACCATTCTATCTACTACTGTGGGCAGGAATCCCTTAGAAGAAATGGAGTAACAATCATGGTCAACAAAAGAATCCGAAATGCAGTACTTGGATGCAATCCCAAAAACGACAGAATTATCTCGGTTCATTTCCAAGGCAAACCATTCAATATCACAGTGATCCAAGCCTATGCCCCAACTAGTAAACGCTGAAAAAGCCAAAGTTGATCGGTTCTATGAGAACCTACAAGACCTTTTAGAACTAACACCCAAAAAAGATGTCCTTTTCATTATAGGGGACTGCAATGTAAATGTTGGAAGTCAAGAAACCCCTGGAGTAACAGGCAAATTTGGCCTTTGAGCATGGAATGAAGCAGGACAAAGGCTAATAGAATTTTGCCAAGAGAAAGCACTGGTCATAGTAAACACCCTCTTTCAACAACACAGGAGAAGACTCTACACATGGACATTACCAGATGGTCAACACTGAAATCAGATTGATTATATTCTTTGCAGCCAAAGATGGAGAAGCTTCCATATATATTAGCAAAAACTGGAGTAGGCCTACATGAAGTAGGCCGGTATTGTAAATAAACAATCAAAAAGGCAGCAAATATCAATAATCCTTTATGTTGGATATCACCTCTCAACTCAGTATCTTGGGATTATAAAAATCATGATTTAGCAATTTTCTGACTTCCAGGTTATGTTAAAGAATGTTGCTTTTAATTAACAGTAATAAATAATCCCATAAAATCTGAATATCTGTTTTTTGTTTATTGCCTATCATATTTATATTAAAAACAACATTAATTTGCTTAATCAGTCATAAAAATATAAAGTAATTACTATAAAATAAAAAAAAAAGCAGCTTTATCTTTTTAGGGACATTTCAGACCCATAAACTGAACCTTAAATAAATGCTAGGCATCAGTTCAAACATTTGATGCTGATACACTAATTTTAGTCAGATCAAATTACCCCAGATATCTAGTGAAACTTTATATTTATTTAATCTAAAAGATGAGTTATTAAGTTCCATCTGAAAATTGAGTTTTCAAATCAAATATAGAAGATTCTGATTCAGGATTGAATTCTAATTCAAAAGCAGTCTGCTTCAATTCCTATAATATTTATTCAGGTGTTTTTCACAGGTAACAATGCAATTAATTGCTTTCAGCTTCCACTTTCCCATCCTATCTTTGAAAAATTAATAGAATTAGTTAAATTCCCAGATTTAACATTTTGAATGACAGATTATTGTTGAAAGAACTAAGTAGAAAAGCCCTCATTTGGAATTCGACTTCCACTCATTCCAATTTAGGCTCTTACTATCTGTATCCCTTGCAGCTGCACAAGAGGGAAGTTTCTGCCACACTTGTTGTCTCCTCCCTGCCCCACAGGTTTCTCTTTTATCCATTTAAACACTACTCATAATTAAAGCTTACTTCAGCTTAACTTTTTAATTAAAATGTTACTAATATTTGCAGTCTTAATGATTTCTTTACCATCTAGTACCACCATAGTGTACCATTAATTTCCATTCATGTACTATTTTCTCTTATGTGATTGCTTAATGTTTTCACATTCATTATCCAGTGAAAAAATAATCTCTTATTTGGCAGCATTTTGATTTGTCCATCTTTGATATTTTTCGTTGTTGTTTTATTAGGGGAACATAATACAATCTATTTAAACACTGTCGTCTGTATTTTATATTTTTCATCTTTGATTTTTTAATTAAACTTAGGCATTATCTTCCTGACCTTACATAAATCAATTCTATATACATCAATTGTGTTCCTAGATATTTATCAGTTCTTTTCTCCTTTGTTTATAAGTGTGATTCTAGGATGATAGTTCGTGGTTGACAGGAGCCCACACCCTGTCTGGTGCTTGGCTGCCTCCTTTTATAGGACCACAGGTTGGCCCTGGCTTCCATGTGAGGCATGATTACCCTCCGCCCACCGGGCTTTCTGTTGGCAAAATAGCTGTTTGCATTCAGTGAGCCAAAGTCAGATTGTCTAACAATTATGGGAAGCTCCATAAAGAGAAGCTAAAAGATTTGTATTCAAATGAAAATGCCATTGTAATTGAGTTGCTTTCTGGCTAATTATAAACAAAATATTATTCTAGTTAATATTTTATTTCATGGTACATTCTTAAGAAGCACATGTGCAGACTTTTTTTCCTTTATGTTTTTCTGTGGAAAACATTTTTCTATATATGTCATGATTCTTCTAGAAGACTGTTTCCACCTTAGACTTCAGACATCTTCACTGGATACATGAATTTTATATATATATATATAAATTATATTATATATATATAAATTATATATAAATTATATATATATATAAATTATATAATATATATATAAATTATATATATATATTATATTATATATATATATATATAAACTCACAACTAACTGCTAAACAACCATCATCAATAACAAAAACAACAAAAACTGGAACATACCAAAAAGCATACCTTACCTACAAAGAATAAACTACAATGAGATGTTAAGAAGGGTGCAGTCATGATAAAATAAAACCTGACACCCATTGGGTGGGTGACCCAAAACTATAAAACAATTATACCACAACATTTCTCCTACAGAAGTGAAAATTCTGAACCCCAAGTCATTCTTCCCAGACTGGGGGATTTGGCAGTGAGAATAGGAACCCACAGATAACCTG